>NC_133802.1:33337671-33455171 GCF_043250625.1 Sebastes fasciatus | reverse complement strand
GTGAGTGCACCCGATATGTGTGTAAGAACCCCTTATTGCACAGTAACACTGTGAGGGCAAACTACTGCAGTACAGTAGGTTCAAGTTGAATCAGGATGACAGATTTGTTTTGGGCACTTCAGGGCAGTGGAAACATGTTGTGAAGATATCACCGACATTTAAGTTGATATTGCGTACTTGTTGGCAAACAGTTGCTTATATACACATCTATTATGGGGCGACATTGTCATTCATTTGGAGTCGTGTTTCTGGGCATCTGAAATATGCAAGCGTAATATTCACTCTCTTTTTAGCTCTGTTTTTGGTCTCTACCAACTCCTGAGGGAAACACCTGGCTCTGTGTGTTCACCAGCTCGTCACTAACTGTGTCTTTCTGTCATTTGGTGCTGAGCAGGTAGTGTAGTGTTTCTTTTTTAGATTTGGTTTTGCTGAATACAGCGGCGTGCTGCGACCAAAGACAAAACAGTAACTAACAGTAGCTAAACAATTAACTAACAGTGGCTAAACAGTTAGCTGAAACTCAGTGTAAAGCTCCGTAACGCCGGGTTCATATACTGGACTCGGAAGCGCAGCGCTATGTCAAATGTCGTGAGGGAATTGAAACTCCTGGAGAACAGCAGGGCGAGAGGGGAGGAAAGTCAAAAGTGGGGAATGCATATTTTATCTTTTATCAGTATCAGATAATTTATATCATATAAAATATATCACTTATATCGTTGATAGTAAATAATAAGTGTCTTTTCTTGCCAGAGTCGCTCACGGCACGTTGAGAAAATATACCAGACGGCGGAAATATTGTTTAAGATTGCGACGCAGTGCGTCCTGCGTGAACAGCCCGATTGGTTTTCATGGGCGCCGAAAGGACGCGGGCAGCGCTTTCTCTGAAAATTGGTGTGATCCAGTGTGAACCCATCCTAAGCTGCAGATCTGGGTGAAAGGTTCATCACTACGAAACAAAATAAAGCTATCTACAATAAAATGAAGCAGATACATCATGATAAGACAAAGAAACAATTGATAAAGAGAAGAAATACAACAACTAGACAAGAGACAACTAACGCTCGTTACTGTAAGTACAATAAAACCTTTGGGAGCAAAAAGTCAATACTTTATCAATAAACCTGTTCAGCATGCATAAAGATGTAGAAAAGCTATTTTTCAATCTGCTCTGTCCGCAGTCCCTCATCCACAGCGGCCATGTTTTACACAACCACGGCATGCTAGCTCGGCGAATTGTTACAAAATAAGATAAACAAAAGCTGTCTGTATGTAGTCTAACTGTTTAGCTTAGTTTGCCACGTATCTTAAAATTGGAGATATTACTGAGTTTATATAGTGACTTTGCTGTTGTAAACATTTCTGTTGCTGCTCTAGAAACAACATTTAGTTCAAATTAGGGCTGTCAAAGTTAACGTAATAATAACGTGTTAACGCAAATTTATTTTAACTCCACTAATTTCATTAACGCAATCAATCTTTCAGAGGTTGTAGCAGGCTCAGTTTTAAGATAGAGCAATGATACGGGCATCATATGAAACTAGAAAACCTAAGGAATCCGTTGGTACCAACCATGTCTACTAGCGCTAAATTTTGGCGAGGAAAAACTGATCCAGTGTGAACCCAGAGTAAGCTGCAGATTTGGGTGAAAGGTTCATCACTACGAGGAAAATAAAACTATTTACAAAACAATGAAGCAGATACATCATGATAAGACAAAGAAACAATTAATAAAAAGAGAAGAAAAACATCAATAAAGGTCTTTTGGTATGGCAGCATTCACTCACACGCTGTTCCCGATACTGTACCCAGAAATACACGACATTGTGAACAGGGAGTTTCTTTAAATAGTACAGGCTTAATGTGTTTCTCTGACTGAAGTCTTATGCAATTGTAAAGTGCCACAGGGATTAAACTGAGGCTAATGACGACTGATCTTTGTCTCTGACTCGATTGGCGAAGAAATATGTGCATTCATTGACCCTCCCTCCGTCTCTGCCTCCCTTCCGTTCCAATTCCCTAAACGGGATCGCCTCTGGTTATTATGATTCATCGAAACAGTAAATAAAATCTCCATACGCCGGCTGACTGATGTAAATGACAGTTTAAATGTGTGCATTTGCATAATGGCGGCCTCGCATCAGCTGACGTGCAGTTGGTACCAGTGAATTATGAATCTGATCAGTGTCATTTCCTATTTGTATGATCTAAGCAAAATGGCTGAAACTGTCTCCCTAAATAATCCCGCAGCCTTTTGTGCAACAGCTTCGGTATGTTACAAGCGAGTCGTAAAACTGTTCCAAAATGCCAGCACTTCTCCAGGGAGCCCAAATCTGTCATCTCCTGGATTTAATGGGGCAAAATAGAGATTTAACAATGGAGGAGAAAACTTCCCTTTTTTTAAAAACAGTACGAAGGCTTCTTCTTATTATGTGTGAACACTTTTAAGACTCTAACATTTTAGCATTTGTCTTTAAATCAGTTATTTTTCTGGGTCCACAAACACTATTAAGACATTGTAATGAGTACATCTCATCCCATAGCAACACATTACAGCCTCTCTCTGTCTCCATGTCACTCTCAGTGTTTCCCACAGACTCTGTCATCCTGCACTGTAAAAAAAACATTTTCTTTTACATTTTTTTTCAAGAAATTTTACATTTTTTGTCTGTATTTCAAAATGACAGAAAAAAAAGTAAAAATTACATGTTTCATTTGTGATTTATATGTAAATGGTCTTAGATTTACAGTATTTTTTGTAATCACAATCGTAATTATCTGTATTTAAGCTTTCCATGATCATTTTTAAAGATAATTATTCTGTTTTTTAGATGTTTATGACTCTATTTTAACAATTAATTTATGTTAGAAGAAAAGGATTTCATGGAATTCTAAAAATATTTCTTGTAAAAATACAGATTTTTTAATAAAACTTCTTAGAGTTAATGTAAATTTGGGCTTTTGCAATGTAAAATGACATGTTTCATTTGTGATTTATATGTAAATGGTCTTAGATTTACGGTGTATGACTATTCTAACAATAAATATATGTTAAAAGTAAAATATTTCTTGTAATATTACAGTAATAAAGGCTAATTATATAAAGATAATTACTGTTGTTGTTTTTTTACAGTTTATTTATGTTAATTAACAGACAGTATTTTTCCGTTTTTTAACATAAATTTTCTGGCGCCCCTGCTGCCGGAGAATTTCCGTTATTTTACACTTTTTTTTTACAGTGTGTGCTGTTCTTCCCTCTTCTCTCAGTTCCTCCTATCCAACTGCTACAAAAACAGCAGGACTCAGAAACCAAAGTTGCAAAAGGTCCAGCAGTCTGTCAGAGAGTCCAGTGGCCACGAGGCAGCTGAAATTGGACTTGGCTGGAACGGCATTGGAGGTCGAAAATTGATAGGGAATGGCAGTAAGTGTCTGGAGGGGGGGAAATATTTTAGATTGGTTCTCCCTCTTCAGAGTGAGTAGGAGGGAAAGACGGGGTGGGGTTCAATTTTTGCCTGTTACTGGAGACAAAATCAATTAACGGGCCTATTGTTCCCCCAGAATCCTCATTCAGCGGGCTTGCAGAGTGAGGACATACAGCACAGGCTCACAGTATAGAGCAGATGATGGCTGATAAGATATAATGGGTGCACATATACTGTATGCAAGGCTTCTTAATAAGGATGGGTACCGAAACCTGGACAACTACGCTCGTTACTGTAAGTGCAATTAGATATGTTAATAATTAACTGTTTAACCAACATTAAGAATGATCGGTTAAACGGTTAAAAGAAAGAGAGTCTGAGCCGGCGTTGCAGGATACAGGAAGTTGGCTCGAGTCTTGAGGAGTTGTAGCATTTATTCACCGACAAATAAACTGTACACACACTGCTACAGCTACGTTCACAGCTAGAACGCTACCGACAAACCCACACTCACCGCCGCCACACACACGGTCTGTCGGACACTCGCTAAAGTTACGCCTGGCAGACACACAGCTGACAACCGGACGGGTATCGATAAAATCCAATCGATACCCGTCCCTTCTTCTTAACAATGTATAAATAATAGAGCATGCACATTAACTTTGATATTTATTTCACATAATAACTATGTGATTTAGATACATTATGTGTACGTACTACTACTTCAATTACTGCAATATAATATCCCATTTGACAAAAACAACACATCACGAGACGGCACATCAAGTCCAGCTACATAATTGACTCCTTCAAACATACATCCTCATGAAGGATGTTATATTTAATGACAGGACGATGCCGTAAAGACGTGCAGCACTAACTCGGCTCCGGCATCATCTCTCCAGCACAGATGAATGAGTCTATGTACAGTTAAACCTTACCCACAGTCTGAATGCAGAGCATGTTGTACCTCAGTTGTTCAGGACAAAAGAACAACCCTAATCAGGAATGTGTTGAATAAAAAGGGAATGAAAGAGCAGTCGGGGTCAAGAATTTGAGCAGCAAGTGCTTTCATGACGGGAGGCGGCGGCCCACATCTTCTTATTTGTTTTGGAGTTGGCAACTCAGCCGCTTGAATAATTACATTCAAAACAGATTCTCTCTAAAAACCCATTCAGAGATGCCACGCTGGGTTAAAAGCTTAACCCTTCTCAGCACTCCTTTGAATATACTTCAGAATGAATAAATAAATGATTTGAGAACACTCATGTAACGGAGGCCTTGAAAAAGCAATTGAGAAAAACAAAATTCTGGTGATCCATTTTCAAAGTCTGATCTAAACTGTTTCCTCTCCTGTGTTTGGGACTTAAGGTCCTGACTAGGGATGTCACGAGAACCGGTACTTCGGTACCAAGTCGATGCCAAAATTCTAAAAACGTGTCGGTACTCGTTTTCTACAGTTCCGATGGTACCGTACGAAGCCTGCAGGGTCCTAAATTAACACCCACCAAGCGCCAAATGCGGCTGCGAGATCCAGAGATGCAGAGATCCGTTATGTTTGAGAAGAGGATTCACTCGTGGGGGAAAAAACTGAACTGAACAAACTGAACTTCTATCTTTTGTTGCTTATTGCTAAATCTCTGGAAAGTGGTGGTGGTTCATTTCCGGTGAAAGTTATTGGGACTTGCATTTGATTATCTTACACTTAACTCCCCAGATCCACTTTGTTTCAACCAATCAAACAGCATCCAATCAAGTTTCAGGAGAAAACCATGAAGCACTGACGTTACGTTACTGAGCTCCAGTTGGATCCAGTAACTCTGCTGTTAAAATCACGTTACATTTGGAGAAGGGCGCATATGGCCTGCTTAGAACTCGAGACCTGAGTTGGGATTTGAGTCACAGACTTGACACTTACTTGTGATTTGCAAAACAATGACTTGGTCCCACCTCTGGTAGCCTTTACCCGGTGAAATGTCACCATGTCGTTGAATTTAAACTACTGCTTGCAATCTGAGGATATATATAGACACATGTACACATTACATGGGAGTTATTGTGTTTTTTTTTTTTTTTTACCGTGGTATCGAATTTGGTATCGAGAATTGTGGAAATTCACTGGTATTGGTATCGACTACTAGATTTCTGGTATCGTGACATCCCTAGCCCTGACACACCAAGCTGACGGTCGGCCCAAACTTTTAACCCCACCTGTTTCGTAGATGAAAAAAATAATTATGAAACTTAGAAAGATTATCCTGGCAAAACCCTTTTTCACCTGTTTTAAGTCATAAACACAAAACTATTAAGATCAGACTAGAAAATCGATGACGCCCAATGTCGACCGACCTTCCGATTGGTTGTCTACCCCTGATCCACAGCCGCCCGTTACAGTCAGTATTTTGACTCTCTATTCTCCCTGTTGCCTGTAGATTCTTTGTAGCAGAGCAAAGAGCAACCGAGCCAGCACTGTACCAGCTAGACTCTTATAAAATCCATGAGAATCAGCAGTGTTATTCAGTAGGAAACTACATGCAAGAGAGCCTCCAGGCTAATGCACCCCCTCCGACACGGTTCCATTTCCCCTGTAATGATCACATCCCAGGAAGCACATGAATTTCACGGATTTATCCACAATCTACAATGTGAGAAAATTGACCCAGAGAAGTACGGAGTCCTGTTATAGATGCCTTTATAGAAACACATTATATTTCAAGAGCATCAACTTTTAATCTGATGAATTATTCAATTTTCTTTCTTATTTAAACTCAGCAGAAATACTCTGAATGGTGAGACATTTTCATTCATGTGAAACATTCTCCTATATATATACACAAACACTCAGATGTGTGCACACCCACACACACATTACTGAACGCACGATGGGGTACTGATTAATGTTTGCCCTTTGCAGGCATGTATGCAAACTGCAGCCATTATCTGACCTTTACTTCCTAAGGGAGTCTGTTGGTGTCCTCAGGAAAGAAGAAAAACTCACTGGAGTTTGGTTTACTTAAAAGGGACTATATGTGAAAAACATCATGTTTCCTCTGTGTCCTCCGGTGCTCCTAACGGCATCTGCTAGATTTCACAGACCGGAGGAAAACAAGCAGTAAGAGCTGATCTGAGGTCTGCTGTCCAGCTGCCGTCTATGAGAGCCGGCTGTCAATCACTCGCGAACTCCGACCAAACGGCCAAACTAGGCAGCGCTGATCAAATATGAATCAATATTCTGTTACGTTAATGCCTATTTCTCTCCTCAGATGTTCTCAGAAACATCTTGTAGTGTAAGGTTTAGCTGTAAAATGAGAAAGGTTGTGACCCAGCAGCCATGTTGAGATCTGTTGAGGAAATACCAAGCACCGCCCATCAGCCGGAGCACAGCCAATAGGAACGCTCTCTCTCTCTCTCTCAATGAAATGCCCTGTGATTGGCCAAAGTCTCCCGTCACAGGCTGTTCTAAAGCCTGAAAACAGAGCCATGAGGAGGAGCAGAAGTCTAGTTATCTCTCAGAACACTTGAATTACAATATGCTGAAAGGTTATTATGGGATTTTTGCCCAATGATGCCAAAAATAGGCTGCCTACTGCAGGTTTAATGTACTATAATCCACAGTAATGTACTGCAATGCCAACATTATAGCAGCAATTATTAAATTATTGGCCAACTATTCTGATAATTGATTAGTCGGTTTGAGTAATTTTTAAGAATAAGAGTCTAAATTCTCTGATTCCAGCTTCTTAAATGTGAATATTTTCTAGTTTATTTACTCCTCTATGACAGTAAACTGAATATCTTTGAGTTGTGGACAAAACAAGACATTTGAGGACGTCATCTCGGGCTTTGGGAAACACATATTTTTCATTTTCTGACATTTTATAGACCAAACCACTAATCGATTAATTGAGAAAATCAACGAACATAATCATTAGTTGCGGTCCTAGCTGATATTTTCAAATCAATCAGCACTAAAGACTGCATTATCACACTACTGTGACACTTGCAAAGATAAATGAAGACTCACTGTGATGAATTACGCAAGTTTCAAGGATTTGCTCATTGATGTTCATATCACCTGGATTGATGTCCTCCAAAAAACTGTATAGAATTCATATGAAAACGGTCATAATGAGCATTACACAACATGCAAATACTACGGTTCTTTTAATTTGACTGCCTGTGATTTGATCTATTTAATATTATTCCAGTGTTAAACACAGAATGGGAATGATCGTGGGCAGCGATGGTGAAATGCATCACGTTCACACGCAGGTCCTCGAGAACATGAAAGCACACATGAGCACACTTCCACATCTAGATCCTGCACACGTCATTCAGGGCAGATTGCCAAAATATATTTCATAGAGTCTTTCATCTCGAATGAGATACAGGAGTCATTAATAAAAGTCAGAGAGTGTGTCTGTCTCTCTGTGTCTCGCACGCACACTCATCTTTATGGACCGCTGATAGCAAATTCATCAGTGGCTCCTGACGGTGGTGACGCCTGAGCTCTGACTGATGAAGGCAGCCTGCAGTGTCTGCTCTGTCTGGGAGTGCTTTGCTCTGGATTAGCTAGTCAATTCTCATGAGCAGAACAATCTCCCCGCGTCGCCCGAGGAGATGACAGGGTCACGCCTGATGAATACGAGGGAAAAAAGGAAAAAACACATCTTGCCTTGGGGCACTCCATCACAGAAATCAGACTCTAATATTCTGTATTAACGGAGACAGTGATGAAGAGATATTGGTATTCAGGATAACACATACGGGGATTGATTGCTATTTATTGATGAGCGCAGCAGTGTGAAGGCAAGCCTCGAGTCCCCTTGGTCTTTAGTCTCATATAAACTCATGATTGCTCTGAAGTTGGGAGGATTTTAATGAGGAGACGATGAAGATGTCGATGAAGCTTTTAACATGCCAGCGAAGGTATGGGATAGGGCTGTCAATCAATTCAAATAGTTAACCGCGATTAATCGCAAATTAATCACACATTTTTTATCTGTTCAAAATGTACCTTCAAGGGAGATTTGTCAGGTATTTAATACTCTTATCAACATGTATCATGTATGCATCGATATATATATATTAAGTATAACTGAATGTTGCATCTAGAGCAGCAACAGTAGTGTTTACAACAGCAAAGTCACTATATCTCACTGGAAACAAATCTACAAGTATACATATATATATATATATATAATATATAAGAGAGCTGTGTTTGCATGTTTGTCGTTCTGAGAACAGGAATACAAGTTGTGGCCAGTGTGGCTGATACCATCCACAGACACACGAGAGGGATTAAAGACAACGGACGCAGATCGTGGTGGAATGCGTCTGAGATTACTGTCTATCTTTCTCTCTGATCAGTTTTTCGCTCTCTGTCGAGCTCTGATCTAACCCCACTCTTGCACAAGTTCAGCCCCCATTACTCCAAGGACCTGAAGCATGAAATAGGCTTGCCAGCATGTGGATGTCAGATTCTGTGATGTTCAAGCGTGGACCACTTGATGGACACCGGCTGACTAGAAGGGAGGGAGTCGAGCAGCGAGTGACATCGTCATTTAAATACATTTTGATGTGAATTAACGGTGACGGCTTCGATTTCTGTGGAACTCAGGTTGTAGTTTGTAGAGTGAAAATATCAAGTCAAGAAAAATATCTTTGCTGGTTCCAGATTTGCAGCTTTTCTCTGTTTTTATATGATTCATTGAATATTTAGTTTTGGACCCCACGTCAGACCAAACAAACAATTCAAAGATATAACCTTTCGGTCGTGGAAATTCTTCGGGTCATTTTCTTACATTAAACAGGCTAAATGATCCCATACTGGGGCTGTCCAAGTTAACGCAATAACGCAAATTAGTTTTAGTGCCACTGATTTTTCTTTAACGCAATCGATCTTCCAGAGGTTGTACCGGAGGTTAAATAACGCTCCAAACTTGTGCTAAATTTTGGCAACAAAAAACTGGCATGACCATTTTCAAAGGGGTCCCTTGACCTCTGACCTCCAGATATGTGAATGTAAATGGGTTCTGACACACTGACACACTGACAGCTGTTGTTGCCTGTTGGGCTGCAGTTTGCCATGTTATGATTTGAGCATATTTAGTATAGATTTGCATTTTATTTTACTTCAAAAAGTCTAATTTTTCTTTGGTGGACTGTGCATGACAGATTTACGACCATCTTCATCTTCGGTGTCCTTTTACAGAGTCATATAAGCAGCCCTCTCTCTCATTTTCACAGCCTGTACTTGTGCAGAATTGACAGTAATCCGTCAAAACAATGCGTGTGTTTTTAAGTCCGTCTCCCATCTATGACGTGAAAACCACAGACAGTGAGATTACCGTCGCACTGCGGGCTGCAGATGGACAGATATACTGGACAGCATTTCAAATTTCTTCGTCATGGAGATTAGCAGCAGAGTTTCCATGAAACTGGAAGAGGTGCAGCTCAGGTCAAGAGGGACGGACGGTTGAATGGAAGATAAGATAGCTGGTGGGTACAATGATGGATGCATGGAGCCATTAATATACAACTAGGGGAGTCGGAGACTGCGATTGAACCAAAATGGAAGCCCCTTCCACGGCAGTGATAATGAAGATGCAGGCCGGCAACTATCCTCCTTGGTGATCTTCTTATTAGCTCCATGCAATTTATCATCCTCCAGTATTTTGTATTAGTAGGCATTCAGGTGGCAAATAAATACACACAGAGACAATTCCAGGAGATTGTAATTGCAGCAACTATTTGCCTATTTTGGGGGATAACTAATTATTGCTGTCTGAGTTGGAGCGCTAATGAATCGGTGCTTTGCGAAGGTTTCCTCCTCCAGATAGAAGCTTTTCTTTCTGGACAGCTTACACCAAAACATGATGAGAATTTTAATTGGTTGCATCAGGCCAGGCATTAATTGCTGCTGGTTATGCTTGATGAGCTGTGCTGGTAAGAACACGTCATTCATTCAACCATGATGTGAAAAAGCAGCTATATGTGAATACACAAACCATCAACATTTAGCTTGTTGTGTAACATCCATATTCCCTTCCTTTTCATAGTGGTTCCATTTTTATTGTTACACGTTGTTAACATAGAGCTATTATGTTTTTCTCATTTTCTCCGGGTGTTGCTATTAAGCATATTGCAAACAAATAAACAGTTATTTTCAGAGAACAGTCTCGCTGTGCATGAGTGGGAGTCAAGTATATAACAGAGCAACAACTTCTGATGCAAGAGGAACAACAAACAAGCTCTGTTTGGGATAAAAACATCTTTAAATGTGAGTATGACCAGGGCATTACGCCAATCGCTGCACTGAAAACGTATTCAAATTCAACTGATTTATCTTATAAAGGGGGTGAACAGATTAGCTGAGACAGGCAGCGAAGAGGTGCTTGGATGTGTGACAAAGCAGAGGCCTGTACTACGAAGCAGGATTTGCGGTTAGAGAGGTAACTTCAGGTTTTTCCGTCCTACGACGTCGGTTCACTTCTTATTGGGGTCGATCGCCATGGTAACTGATGCTGAACAGCTAACCTGCTCCAGATCGCCATGGTAACTGATGCTGAACAGCTAACCTACTCCAGATCACCATGGTAACTGATGCTGAACAGCTAACCTGCTCCGGAGCAGGTTATGTTCCAGATAAGAGATCAACTCGTATAAAAGCACTGCCTACTGACCAATCAGAGCTCAGTGAGCAGATCGTATGATAATATTACTCAAACAGAAAGAAGTTTAAGTCAGAATCAGACTAAAAACAACCCAGTGTAAACTGATAAATGCAGAAAAGACAGCTGGTTTAATGCTGTGGGTGTTTACTGCTTTGAATTATGTTTTTATATTTATTTTTTTACTTGCTCTCAAGTCCGTTCTGGAGACGGGGACGCAGCTGAAAGAAGGCTGAAATGGCCATACACACCACACTATTGTTAAGGGGAATAATAAAGTGTAATCCATTCATCCATTACACTTCTTAAAGCTATTTATACATCACTGCCCAATCTAGACGACTACATGTGACTTTTGAGTAATTAATAAGTCTGTTAATTTACGCATTCACACATCGGCAATTTTTTTCCTTTGCCAGCTGTCCTTCCTGCATTTTGCAGCTTCAACTGTGTCAATTTTAGCCTGGATTAAAGCATCAGTAGGCGAGATTCCAGCAAATATGATTAAAAAAAAGTGATTTTTATAAAACGGTCGCAATCTCGCTACACAGTAGTGCATGAAACAGGTAACCTGAAAAAAATCATGTGCCTCTGTGTTCTCCGGTGCTCCTAACGGCATCTGCAAGATTTCACACCGGAGGAAAACAAGCAGTAAGAGCTGATCTGAGGTCTGCTGTCCAGCTGCCGTCTATGAGAGCCGGCTGTCAATCACTCGCCAACTCCGACCAAACGGTCAAACTAGGCAGCGCTGATCAAATATGAATCAATATTCTGTTATGTTAATGTCTATTTCTCGCCTCGCTCTCTCAATGAAATGACCTGTGATTGGCCAAAGTCTCCCGTCACAGGCTAGATGTTTTAAAGCCTGAAAACAGAGCCATGAGGAGGAGCAGAAGTCTAGTTTTCTCTCAGAACACTTGAATTACAATATGCTGAAAGGTTATTATGGAATTTTTGCTCAATGATGCCAAAAATATATACTGCCTACTGCCACTTTAAGTGTTTAACTTCTTCGTGTTTGTATAATATAGTTCGCTCTTCTTTTGTAAAATGTGCCGCTCTGCCTGTCTGTCTGCAAGTCACTAGACTTGTCCATGTCTGTGATTGGTCATGTGAACGCGCTCATAACCAGACAGAGAAACCCTGGGTTGACTTACCGAGTTGATAACCACCATCGTAGGACTGCTTAGCGGGATCTCGTTTGTTTGGGTTAGTGAAGCCAGATAACGAGAAGATGACCTGGGTATGTTGAACTGGCTTCATAGTACAGGCCCCAGGGCATTATACCAATCGCTGCACTGAAAACGTATTCAAATTGAACTGATTCATCTTATTAGGGTGGTGAACAGATTAGCTGAGACAGGTAGCTAAGAGGTGTTTGGATATGCGTGACAAAGCAGGTGTGTATGCATGTGCATGTTTGTGTGCATATAGTTGAGAAATGACCTTTGCTGCTGAAGGCTAACAGTGCTGTTATTTATAGTCTGGGCCAAATGGGAGGGCAGACACCGTGTCACCATGGATACTACATCAAACTGTGGATGAGTCCACACACACGCACACACAGAGTTGGCCTACCTGTATGAGGTGGCTCCAACCACGGTGACTAAACCCTGCACTCCTTCAAAATCAACACAACAAACATACCTTCTGTTGCCAGAAATAAATACTGCCACCTAGAAAAGTCAAACCAAGGTGACGATGATGATTTGGCAGACAAATCAAGAGTACGGAGGTGGCCGAAACAATCCCGGTTGGCCCTCCTGAGATTCTCAATGAGATTCTGGGGCTGAAATATGTAACTGATGGTTTACGGAGTTACATTTGTTCCCGGTTTGGGAAATGAGCAGCGCCGTCCGCTGACAGCTCCACTAAATAAGGCTGCAAGACTGAAAAGTCTGTCACTGCAAATGTGAGTTACCTTTTTCCAGTGACTTACAGAGAACAAGTTCTGTCATCCATCCATGTATATTTGATGAGCTGGAGGAGGAATGGACAGTGTCTGAAAACAGCAGCCAACAGTGGGATGCATCCAATTTGTAATAGTGATAAGAAGTAAGGAGCCGGATTAATGTGAGATTTGGCTTTAGAGTAAATGTGATTAGACGCCGAGGTGTTCAAACAGAGACAGATAGACATAATAAAGGCTCCAATCAGCCCGTCCTCATTGTAAATTACTCCATGCTCTGAGAAAGCATTTGAAAATCTGACTGAGCATGCCTCGCGATTATTACAGTTGCTTTACCATTATCCCTGACTTCATTCTGACAGGCAGCTGATTATCTTTTAACTCGTTCTAAATTGTCTTCCATGTCTGCCACAACGAGATGAAACTAGGTAGCACCCGAGGGAGAAGTTTGCTGCATTCACCTGCAGCACAGTCAGTGAAAGAAGGCAATTACAGAGCTGGGACCAAAACTCAGCTGCTCATGCAATTATGTTGTCAAACGGAGCCTGCTGGAAGCCATAGACTGCATATAAGAAGTGGACGTTGTCACCGTGACGTCGACCGTTGGTTTGATGACCGCTGTTTTGAGGACAGCCTCGAGTTCGGCATTTTGGCCATTGCCATCTTGGAGTGCTGCAGGGATGACGCATTTTTGTAGGCCAACCAGGAAGTTAGCATCGACCTGGTTCCCTCGACAAAAAGCCAATGGGATTGTTCCATTGAGTTTTTGGATTATTGCAGAAAATAAACTCTGCGGCAAACACACATTTATGATACTTACACGTTTTGTTCAGTAAGATAATCTCCATACACGAACACCGCTTTTATGATATTTGAAGTGTGAATTCAATTGCCAGAAGTAAAAAGCTAACGTTAGGCTATAAACAAACTACACAACGGTCGCATGAAGTATACACAACGAGGCTGTGAAGGAGGACGAGTCGGCGTGATGACGTTTAGTCGTCTCATTTAGCCGCTTGTGATAAACCGCCTTTTTAAGACACGTAAAAGCTTCAAAATTCACAAGTTGGATATTTACTGACGTATTTTATATTGTAGCACAAAACATTAAAATCTCTTCAGCTTGTGTTAAAACCACAGACCTTATTTCAGGCATCTAACTAAAAATCCATTGACTTCTAGACGAGGGAACAGGAAATGCTAAAATACTAACTCATTTCCAGGTTTGAGGATTCATTCCTGCAGCGCTCTATAAGGCTGGGTGATGTGGAGAAAATCAAGTATCACAATATTTTTACCAAATACCTCAATATCGATGTTGCAACGATACTGTAGGGTTGACTAATGGTGCTTTTACAAAATATTTACACTATGAGATTTTTGATAAATAATAACATACCAATACAATACAACCAGAGGAGTCGCCCCCTGCTGGCTGTTAGAGAGACTGCAGGTTTAAGGCACTTCAGCATTGGCTTCACTTTTCAGACCCCGGAGGTTGTCACATACACACATTATGAATCCATGTGTTGATTGATATATATGCACACACAGAAGGTGTTAATCCACAGTTTTAAGGCCTCTCTGACATCACATCACTCATCTGGAAACACTATTTTCTCTCTGAGTGACAGCCGTGAGACATAACAGAGCAACGTAATAAGAAATGATTTGGGGTGTCGTTGCCGGACTGGCAGGCCTGGCAGAGCGGAGGAACTGATGTTTGATGTGAATCTAACACAGAGAAGATCAAAAGCGGAACATTTCTCCGTTATTCTGCTTGGAAGACATCAACAACGGCAGGTATGATTATATACGTAATCTGCTGCTATGGTAACAAGCAATAACGACGGCACGACTAATTTCAGTTTGCAAAGACAGACCGCAAATTACCTAAGCGCTAATCACAGAGGCTGTCGCAGAACTGTGAGACGGAAAGGTGAGGCAACTGAGCACAATTGCAAATACATAACCACACCTGGGATAGTAAGGGTTCGGCAGAGACAGCCATCCATAGCCTGCAGGTGTTTGTTTTGCTCTGAAAGCGCTAATTGTGTCACAACCACACCTCGGGGTTAAGCCTGGCGGATTTACATGACGTGCTTGAAAAACATATAACAGTTTACCATTTCTGGGTTCAGGCAGAAAACACAGAGTTTTATCTGTCTCATGTGAACCTTTACCTCTGTGTGTTTGGACTATTTTTAGTCCAGGGTTCAAGGGCAGGTGAAGCACCAGTAAACAGATAAAATGCAGGTATTTGGAGGCAAAACAGCAGCGCAGTTGTTCTCACCATCCTAACACTTCTCAGCTGTTGTAATTTAATGCTTTTCAGTTAAAAACAGTCTGAAACCAGTTTGGCTGACGCAGCAAAAAACAATCCTGTGTGAATGTAAAACGTGCATTCAGGCTAAAAGCTGCAGCCAACAGCCCCACACCACAGTGTTTACAATAGAAACAGAACACAATGCCTTCTTTACATGACCATGAAAACTCTGTTGTTCGGAGACAAGACTGTGACTAAGACTGTGATCTACCGACAGCCAGCAAAACTCCCTCACCACCAGAACAAATACTAGACTGCACTGTGACACCTCTGTCCCAAAAACGAGCTCAGAAAAGTGTGAATCACGGACATATTTAGTAAATCTTTTGATAGGTCAAAGGTCAGATCCTTACATTAACAGCCGCATGTCTTTACATCTCTACCAGCTCATTCGTTGCATGTCAGTCGGGGAAAGAGTCTCAGCTCAAACTAAAAAATCAATGAATGGTGGAGTTTCTACTCAACAACTCATGTGAGGTCACTCAGTGCAGGTTAAAGTCTCCTAACGGCTCAGCACAGTAACAGGTGATCCACTATCAGACGGGACTCCCGCCAACACGTGAACATGTCACGTTCTTTAAGCTAAAAGCCGACGTACAGTATCTCCCCTCCTGGGATCTTTAGTCCAGAGAGTCATTGAATAAGACACCTTTGCCTCGTCACTGTTTGAAAGTGCAGGACTGAAACTCATCTAATAACGCAGCTGCACTTGTCTTCTCCACTCACTCACCAGACTTTCCCTGCTCCCCGTCTGACTTCATCCCCTCCTCCTCCGAGAGGAGTATTCCAGAGGATTCCAGGATCTGTCAGGTGTGTGCTGGAGACTTTCAGGAAAGACGCAAAGACAAACTCCCAAAAAAAAATCTCAATTCTCAAGCCGTTCTCACTCAAACTACGACCATTTAAAAAAAAAATCCCCACTAAAATCAGGCTCAGTTGACACCAGGAAATACATCCAGGAGCTGCCGCTGTGTCTGTGAGTGTACCTGTTCAAGGCGACTCCCACGGCTTCAATGATACAGTACACTGGGCCCCTCCCCCCCAACTCTAATGTTTACTAGGTAAGGAGGAGGAGCTCAGCGGGGCTGTCACTATGAGGTTCCCACATCACTCAAACACATTCACACACACACCGCTGAAGGGAGGAGCCCGGCCTCGGTGTGAGCTTGCAGGCAGGTGAGTGTCGATGTGTGTGTAGTCGAACACCGGCAGGCAGCGGAGCAACAGGTCTGCCAGCTGTTGACTGGCCTGAGGGCCCCAGTAACATAATACCTTTAAAACAACACCTACGGTATCATGAACACCTTGAGCGCCATTAAAATGACCACCGCAGTGGGAAACGTGATGTTTGATCTTATTTTTGTCTGCATTTATGATCAGTCAGTAAATAACTAGGCCTTGAAGAAACCCACAGTCAGGGAGTCATAAAGAGGAAAGTAAGCCAAACAATAATGGGTGGATTTAGAACTACAACCGAGGGATACACACAGGATATTCACTGGATTAAAACAGAGCTCACTTTTAAATTGTAATAAAGTGAATATGTTGACATTGCTTTGCAAAAGTTATCTTTCAAAGCTTTTTACATTTTAGTTTAATTACATCCTTTTTAATTTCTCTAGTTGGCATGGAAGGTAAGCAAACAGACGTGCACTATTAGTGCAGTGCATAGACTGGATGTAAAGATGGACGGCTTGACAGCTCCCTAAAAGTGAAGCCAAAACCTCTGGATCGCCCCCTGGTGGCTGGCTGCAGTAAAGGTCATAAATCCCGCCTCCATGTTAGTGGGTCGGGCATGGGCCAAACGTTTTTGATAAGAAATTGGATTGGATTTAATTTTAAGTTGTTTGATGCTATAAAAGGGGGTGACAAGGGGGTGATTATAAATGTAGTTATAGAGATATTATGGTTGGTTGTTGTGTCTTTCTAACCAAACAGCTACCGTGTTGCTAACGTAGCAGCTAGGTGGCTAACAAGCTAACAAGCTAACAAGCTGCGGCCCGTGCTCAGCTCGTGATTGGCTCAGGTGTGTGCGTGGGCGGGACCTGCACAGTCTCTGGCTCCAAATGACGTTAAAATCTCAGGACAGCAACCCTCGTATCCGGGATATTTTTGGGATATTCTGGCTTCACTTCAGTACAGTGGAAGGAAGTGGAGATGCGTCATACATCTACATCTACATCTACACATGTATACAGTTTATGGTGCAGACACAGGTGCACAATGTTTGCTCACACAACCTCTGTATGCTTGTTTTATTGAACTCCCCCAGCAGTGACACGTAGTCGGAGGCAGGCAAGGTGAATGAGGGATGGATGATGTGCGAGTAGTCGTACAGAAGAAGCCGTGATTTTCAACAAAGGTGATAAGCATTAATTAAGTTTATTAATCTGCCTGCAAGGACAAAGATAAAACCTCTTAAATTAAGCAGAATGATGAGTCAGACCATAACTGTAATCCCTACAAGTACATCCAGGACAGAATTAGTCATAAAAGAGCAAAACAATATTATATAAAAGACTCATCAAACACTGATTGAATTGTACCTTGAAGTTATTTTCCCTTTCATGCTTGTAATAAGCAGCGTTCTCTTGCAGAGCCTTTGTGTGCCAACATGAATATTATCAGCGAATAATATTATTTTAAATAATTCCTATTTTATCAGGTGAGGTGCCATTCAAACGGAACAATTCATTATCTTAAAAAACAAAAACTCCCACCTCACACTTCCGTATGTGAATTCTTGTATATTCAGTATGTGGGCCACGCAGCCGGTGAGCTGCTGTAGAAATAAAGAGAGTAACAGGAGCTTCCTCTGGCCTCCTGGTGGCCCGAGTGCTGAGTCCAGATTCTCTCAAGCTCTATTAATCAACGAGGCCACTTGAGACTCAACCTGACACAGATATTCATTTAGAACCTGCCTCTAGAGCAGTGTGGCAAAACAATGCAGGTTGTGAATGTAAATGATGCATCTGTTAGATCATATTAGATCATACAGAGCGTCCTGAACTCACCACTGACCAGAAAAGCAAACTTCATAGAGTTTTTATTGTTTTATATATAGCTGTTAGGGGTGGAGCAATATTGTACGGATACACATATTATATTAACTATAAAGCTCTTAATAACGCCCAGACGCTATTCTGTCTTTCAGACGTTGTAGCGGGCTCAGTCTTAAAGCTGCAGTGGGTAGAATTGGAGCAAATATGATTAAAAAATACTGTTTAGCTGTAAAATGAGAAAGTTTGTGACCCAACTGATGTTGAGATCAGTTGAGGAAATACCAAGTACCGCCCACCAGCCGGAGCACACGTTCTCATTTTACAGCTTAACAGTACACAACAAGATGTTTCTGAAAACATTTGAGGAGATAAATAGTCATTACAGTAACAGAATATTGATTCATATTTGATCAGTGCTGCCTAGTTTGACCGGAGTTGAATTACAATATGTTGAAAGATTATTATGGAATTTTTACCCCATGATGCCCGATTCTTACATTCTCCAGCTGTAAAAATCTGTAGCCTATACACCAATGTTTTTTTTTCTATCATTTCAAGTCAACCAAAATGTGCGTCAACTACGGCCTGGTGCCTTATCCTCTGAATTACACGAACCTCAATCGCTCAATAGGTTAGCTATGGATTCTAAATCCCCAAAAAGAAAAGTCTCGGAGGAAAATAGAGATTTTAATAGAGCGTGGACAGATTTGAAAACAAAAAAAGTAATATAAAACACACTGGATTTGCTGAAAAGCCAGCAGCAGCTTCTTACTAAATGTCCTGAGATGTTTCTTCAATGGCCTGCCTCTCATTTACCCTTGGGTCCTCTGCATTAGACTTAACAGGCTGTGTTTCCTTCATCACAATGCTCTAATGTTTTGCGGCTCCAGACGGATTTTTTTGTTGATTTTTTCAACGCTAAATAACGCTCAAAGGTTACGCTAAATTTTGGGGTCAGGAAAAACTGACATGACCTCAAGATATGTGAATGGAAAATCGGAGATGAACAGAGTGAAAACTGTTTCTTATTAGATAAAACAGATGTTGACAAACTACATTATTTGCAGTTGAAAAAAGGTAATAAATCACAACGTATCGCAATATTTGCACAAAACTCAGCATATCGCAAAATGTTTAAAATCGTATCATGACTTAAATATCGTGCTAATATCGTATCGTGGGGCCTCTGGTGATTCCCACTGCCATTAGCTATCACAAGGCCATGAGCACACATCACAAAAGTGTCAGTCAGTAGCTCGGCCAGAATCCTTGATTGGGTTTTCTAGCAGAGCTGATAATCATTCAGTGTGCCACCCCTCTCTCTGAGACAATAAAGCAGCTAAAGAAAACAATCTCTTAATGTGTATTGTGTCCATGCATAATGGACAAAGTGAGGGAAATTGAATACCGCCTACTCAAAGGGCTGTTTGTGGCCCGTGCACGCCTGCAGCTCAACTGATTAAAAGATGAAGGTAACAACGAGCTCCAGATGATGACAGCATGATGCTTTGTGTTGAGAACATGTGTGTGCATGTGAATATGATTTCACCTCATGATAACACCTAAAGGATGCTCAGCAGCATAGCAGGAAGAGAGCTGCTCAGCTGTTTTGTACAATTGGAATCCAGTCATTGATTTTTGTTGGACCTTATTTTCCTCTTACAGTCACAAGGCCTGTCCATGAAATTGTTAACACATTTTAATGCCAGTGAAGAGGAAGGCTGCAGTGGTTATATTGGCTATAAAGAACACCGTGTGCCTCTGCCTGCTGTAGCAACGCTTGGCTTAAGATTACAATTCCAACACAACGAGAGTTGACTCAGCAATTCCCCCCGTTCTGGAGAAACTCAGAAAGAGAATCAGAGAAAAATATAATAGTGCCATTTATCATGTGAAGCTGTGGGTTGTAGTTATTTAAAGAATCGTGGTGGTTTAAATTGTCTGCTGGAGTGCACGAGAAATGATTGCAGGGCAGTCCCCTAAATGCTGGATGCTTGGAAGAAGGTCGTTTTATGACAAAGGGGGTTTCACCAACTGAAACAAGGTCATGCTAGCAAGACACCGCCATGATTATCATCGTGGGCTACCAACTGTGCAAGAGTGAAAAGGCTTGCATATTTAAAGTGGCAGTAGGCGGCATATTTTTGGCATCATTGGGCAACAATTCCATAATAACCTTTCAGCATATTGTAATTCAAGTGTTCTGATAGAAAACTAGACTTCTGCACCTCCTCATGGCTCTGTTTTGACCAATCACAGGTCATTTCAGAGAGAGAGAGCGTTCCTATTGGCTGTTCTCCAGCTGGTGGGCAGTGCTTGGTATTTCCATGACAGTTCTCAACATGGTCACAAACGTTCTCATTTTACAGCTAAACAGTACACTACCAGATGTTTCTGAAAACATTTTACACGAGAAAAAGGCATTACAGTAACAGAATATTGATTCATATTTGATCAGCGCTGCCTAGTTTGACCGTTTGATCGGAGTTCGCAAGTGATTGACAGCTGCTCATAGACGGCAGACTCCAGATCAGCTCTCATTGGTTGTTTTCCTCCAGTCTGTGAAATCCTGTAAATGCCGTTAGGAGCACCGGAGGCAAGCCCCCAGGAAGAGCGCCGGTCGTCGATGCAAACTGTCGTAGTGGCCAAACGGTGGTACTGCAACTTCCGTGTCAGTCAGGTGATGCATTGGGCCCAAAAATACTTTTTCCCATAGACTTACATTGGGAAAGAGACATCTGTAACTCAGCGGATCATTTTTTTTTAAGGTGAATCAACTTCCCAGTACGAACACACACGAGCCCTTATTTAAAAAATTAAGTTTATAAAGTTGTAAAACGCACTAATAGCTGAATCTAGAGTTATTTCCCTTCCTCCGTTCATGTGAGTGAGACCCAGACCGAGGCTGGAGCGCAAGCTGTGACGACAGCGTAACGTTGGGACCCCGTGACCGAGTCATGTGACTGAGCGGACGCTACTCCGCCAATCATCTCGGACGCTACTCCGCCAAGATCCGGGTACTTTTCCAGACAGAAGTCGAGCCATTTAGGCCACTGAGCAACTCTCATAGGAATGAACGGAGCCCCGCCTCCAACGCTGTATCCAGTTCTCTTTATACATCCATGACCGGAGGACACTGGAGGACACATAGGCACATGATTGTACTCATGCACTACTGTCAGGATCTAGTGACCGTGTTATAAAAAATACCTTATTTAATCATATTTGCTCCATTTCTACACACTGCAGCTTTAACAAATACAGTCACCTAAAAGCAATGTACATGCACCACATTAACAGAAATATCTCTGCTTGCTCAGTAGATGGCAGTCGGCATATTAATGATGCTCCTCTTGTTCCAGACCTGTTGGGACAGCGAGAGTGTAAGGTAACTAGGAAGTGGTCCAGCTGCGGCTCCGGCTCAGACACTTATGAAGATGAAGTGCTAATCAGCGGGTCTGTTGGGTTTCCTAATTAAAAGAATGTACTTGGCAAGTGCTGGGTATTTACACTACATTAAGACAGCATCAAAGGACACTACAGGGATGCATGGCTGGGAATGCATGATGATAGCGTAAAAAAGAAGGTTTAGGTGAAGTTGCTGACGCATGACAACATCACACACACATGTTTGTAAGTCGTGGGATGCCTGGCGGAGTTGAGCCGAGAGCACTATCCCTTAAATGAAAATCAATGGAAGCAGACAATCTCTCTCTCTGCAGTCAGTTTACACAATAGCTCAAAGGAAAGCAGCAGCACCTCACGCTGCCAAGAAGACGTCAACCTTTCATTGCTCATGTAAGAGAGGGATGAGAGTAAAGCAGAGACAATGAGAGAAAGAATTGACATTAATTAAATTTATGTGTGTGTGCATGGATGGTCAACTTCTTTTTTTAGCTCTTTTCTATGTGAACAATGTGGTGTCCATCTTTTTAATGCCCGTCTTCAGAGCTGCCTAACTGCCCTTTTGTTACCATGCACGTGTTAATGGACACCCTCTCTTCATAAATTTCCTGTTTTCCCCACTACCATGATTTCTTTTCCAACAACGCAGCTTGAAAACCTTGAAACAACCTCTGTAAAAAAACAGCCAACGAGTCACAAAGTGTGAACTAGTAGAGAAAAGAAAACAGCCAGTGAACTGTGAATATGACAGAGTAGAAAAGAAGAATGGTCCGAACACGAGTTTATTATTACCGCCACCAGAAAAAAGAAATGAAAGGGAAATGTTGCGGTCATGTCGTGGTAATGGCAGTCCAAAGTCAGTGAAAAACACTGTGAAGTGTAAATCATGTCTGGATCACATACAGCTGTTGTAAATGCTTGAATTTTCCAGCACGTTGCACTTGTAGCCACAAGCCAAAGTGTTCAGCTATTAAAGGCAAAAGGCACTTTTCTGCTCTATATGATTCAGTGTTGATTTGCATTTTAACACAGAGGTATCGTCATCGTTTACAACACAAATAACAAGGCAAAAGTGAGCATGGCTCACACACCCCCGCTCAATGCTTGACCCCTATTAAAGTAGGGCCAAAGGTTTTGCCCTTTTGGAACTAATGGCATTAATGGGCATTAACTAATTAACTAATGGGCACCCAGGACTTCTAACCCTCAAAAGGCGCAACTAGACCACACTTTCAACCATCACACCAGATTTGAAGTTCCTAAGTTAAATAGTTTCCGAGTTCTGCTCCGGAAACGAAAGTGTGACACGCGAACTGACGGACAGACGGACAGACGGAACGCTATATCCCCTCGACAACGTTGTCGCGGGGGTATAAAAACAACAAAGGGGTCACATTGGTGTGGATGTTGATGGAAAGTAACTAATGCATTCATTCATGTATAAGTATAGATTTCACATACTTGTACTTTAAGAGATCACTTCCATGTGATGCTGCTTTACTGTATACTCTACTACCGACGGAGATGATGTACTTTTTACTAGAGATTCTCCGATCTGACAGATCCGATACCAGCAGCGTCTCATTAATAAGCTGTATGCCATCATTCTTTTATGTGTAAGGCAACATCAGACTTTACTAACTTTCCTAACTTTGTAAAACAAAATGTAATAAATAAATACATAGATATAAATATACCGAATTATTAAAATAATAAATTGTACACTAACAACTTGGTAAAAATCTTCAAAATTACCTTTTTTAATGCAGCAACAAATTGGTTAAAAACTGCAACAGGAATTAAAATGTCAGTATATAATATATATAGTATATAAACATAGAATTTAATTTAATCGATCCCCGATCCAGCTATTTGAGTCAGTATCGGTGCATTCCCACTATTTACTGCACTACATCTATTTCAGATATTAGTACACACGTTACTTTGCTATAGTTATAAACACATTTATACAATATATTGTTAAATATAATCAAAAAATATGATCCCAACAGAATATAAAGCAGTTCAACTGAGATCCAAAAACAACTTAACTGCTGTTCACGTCAGTATCAATTAAAGAACAGGGCCAAGTACTTTTACTTTTGAAACTTTATGTACACGCAGCTGACAACTTGAATGACAACTTTGACTCCGCACGGCTCCGGACTGGAGGATGGGTACTACACTTCTGCAACAGCGCCGGCATACAGTAATACTCTGGAAAGAGAATGCAGTTTTGCCATTCAGGTTCCAAGGCATTCTACCTGGAACGTGCACTTGCACATATTTGATTGACCAATGCAGTGTGTTGTCAGATGAGGTTGCTGCAAAAGTAGACCCATGTTTTTTGCAGGACAACCGCAGTTTTTTTTTAGCCGTCTGTGCAGGGACCCCCTCTGTGCTAAAGTGGTCGTCTCACTGAAATGACTGAGGTGTGTTTGGAATGCTGTTTTGTCGCAGTGCTGTTTTGTCGATCTGACCACGGCGTTAGAAAACTACAGAGTCAGTCTGTTACTGCACTTTTCTAAGTTATGACATGTCAGCGCATACTTTACCTAAGCTGTTTCACCCGTGGATAACTGCAGCGCTATAACAAGGAATGTTGAGATTTGTTATGACCTTCAAGAGGATGTCACATAACCTCCTTCACACACCCCCCCCACACACACCTTTTTACTCCTTTACCTCAGGCAATGCACATACATGTGGAGGGTTGGTCAACGTTAAAACGTCAACTTGAAGTCTTGAAGTTGTTTGAAATGAGACCGAAGGATGTGCAACCTTATATTGTTGATCTACTGCGAGTCTAAAAAGCATCGGCCTTTCTCCACTTCATCTTCTGCACTTGAACTCGTTTGCTTACTCGTCTGGATTTTCCTACCAATTCTTCTCTACTACATCACCACCACTACTACTGTGCATCCTATATTTATACCTCAGACCAATCTTCGACTCCATCCAGCTATGTTATTGGCCTCTCTGTTCTCCCACCTTCCAACCCTCATGTTCCGTAATCAGTGGAAAGGAACCGGCAGCCACCAGGTGCCACTCAGCTCTCTTCCAGATCTGGCACCTCCGACAGCCACCGTCCCTCTCCACTGTCGCCTCCGCTGCCAATTCACTGCTGCCAGACGCCAGCTCAGATTAGCTGCCCGTGGGCCTTTTTAACAGCCATTTGAAGGGCAGGCAGAAGGTATTACAACCGGTGACCGGTTGTACCAGTTGGCTGTCCGCCTCACGTCAGACTCCAAGGTGGAATTCAGAAATAGAAAACATACAGTACCTCTAGTAGCACCTTGGCGCAGCGCTGCACCTGGGTGTAAATACAAAATCTAACGAGGTGGAAGTGAAAATTGGAAGAGTTTCTTAAACTGCAAAATAACATGCGGAAATCACAACTAATAATGTGACAGAGAATATAGAGAAGTGTTTCCTCCAGACGAGTGTTGTATTTTGGGAAATGCTGAACTGTTCCTTTTAAGTCAATGTTTAATAAACCAGGTACACTCTAAGTGGTTTCAAAGTTAACACAGCTTTAATACTTTTGAATGCATAGCAGGCACACTCACAAGATATTAAGTACATTTTAAGAAACATAACACAAACATATAGATTTTAATTTACTTTTGTACTTATTTGACATCTCTTGTGTGCTTCATTTGGTGTGACTTGGTGATACTATCAGCAGCGGACTGAAGGTCACTGCTGTTTCCGGTCCATTTACTAGAGAAATAGCGATGTGCCAGCGACAGGAATTTCAGACAGTTTGAGACCTGGTAATTTGGGATGCATTGATAGTACACATCACACACATTCAGCTTTGAAGTGGGCACATTGCTTAGCAACCGTCACTGGAATAAAATCAATGCAGACGGCGTAGTGTGCTGGACTGACCTGTGCTTCGACTTTTTCTCTTCTTCTGCGTTGGCATGAAGGTTGCTTTAGTATACTGTATAAAAAGAGCTGTGATTGATTGATTGAAGAGCACAGCTCCAGATCTAAATTTAGACAACAATGTAGTATGTGGCAGAGTTAAATGTGACACTTTGATGAAAATGTATTTATATACAGTACACTTCTGCTGTGCAACCTGCCTCTGAATGCATTATAAGGCTAAAAGAGAGAAGAAGTAAACAGCGGGATCATTTGGAAAAGGCTCAGAGGAGAGAGGCTAATAGAACTTTGTGTCTCTGGGATTTAGTCTGATGTTCTAGTGCAACCAAGTGTTGCACACTCACATGCAACCGCACACCACTTCTGGGAACAAGTAATGTTTCCTTTGATGACTGCTCAAAATGAAGTCTTAAATTTAGACCCCTTGAAATTTCCACTGTTTGACTTTATGACCTCTGAGTCCCTCTCGTCAGCAGCCTACTTTAATGAAGCGATTAGAAACTGACGGAGACGGCAGATAATCAGACTGCTGGTCTGCTCCCTTTGTCAATTTCAACCTCTCAGTGGTCTTCAATGGAAAGGCCAGAGGACGGAGGCACACAGGAAACCCCTCTATCTACTGTATGAACGCTGCAGCACAATTTTTGAGATTTAATGAGATCACATCAGGATCTGAAAACGCAGGTCAGGCCATCCGCCAATTTGGCAGGCAGGGAAAACGCTGATATGGGAATAGAGAACTGGTTCCTGTTGAGAACTGGTTCCTAGTTGTCCCAGTCCTTGGAATCGCATACCTCCATGACTATCAATTCCAGTTACAGTTACGCATGCACAATAACGCAACGGCATACACACGCTTTATCATGTTTCAGTTTCTTTGAGACCGGAGCCACGGCGGAGAGAAACGCTCAGAAGCGTGGCGCTACTACTACTAAACCTGAGGGTGCATCCTATTCTTTCCCTGATAACGCAACACTGTGAACAGAAAATCCGTGTTGAAACACATTGTGGTGCGTTCAAGCTCTGTTCATTAAAAATGATCATTTTGAGTAAATGAGTAAATTTTAACTTTATCATGATGTGTTCAAATGTAATCTCGTAAAATTATGTTTTTGGCGAGAAACTTGAATAAATCCAGATGTTTGAAGGAGATGTTTTCACAGTTATATAAAATAGATATTAGAGAGAGAAGAAGATGACCTGTTTAACTTCCTAACACTAGCTCTAAGCAGCTTATAAGTAAGGGATAATGTACAGCGAGCCGGTCATTGTTGTGAAAGAATCCCCGACAGGGCGATGCTCTACCCCGACGCGCCCTGAAAGAATCGTCCTGAAGGGGTTTATTTCACAAAAATGACCCGCTAGCTGTACATTATCCCGCTTATTACACAGCTGCTTACTTAAGAAATCAATAATTTGACACAAAAACGGCCCGCCAGAATCCGACATCAGAACTGCGCCCATAGCAACGGTCTGCTATACATAGCAACGGTCTATTATAAAGAAATAAGAGACCGCAGAATGTCGTGATTGACCAATCAGAATAGAGTATTCAACACAGCTGTGTAATAATAATAATAATAATAATAATAATTAAAACTACTAATACCAAGATATTTTTTAATCAAAGTAAATATATAAATACAAATACAATCATATAATTCCAAATCATTAAATTGTGTTTTTATGCAAATAACCACTGTAGATGACAATAACAAAGTACAGTACTGTGTTCAGTACCCTCCCACCCACGAAAAACAGGACTCCCCCAGAAGCTAAGGTCTAATTTGAAAACTGGAATTTACCATTCATATAATGTTTTTTGTGTAAAGTATATCAAACATTGAATGACATCAGAGTGGCAGACAAAAAAACCAATAAACTTGCATGTGAAAAAAGTTAATTTCTGGCCCTGGATCACATGTCTGTGGATCCACAGTGTGAAACATCACATGTCTATGATGATTAAACCCACTGTGATCTCACATATGTATCATGTTTTCTCTTCCACTTCTATCCATTTATTATATTTCTAGCATAGTAAAATAATATGAGACCCATAAAAGAGGTCAAGTCTAACTACAGCCTCTGTGTGTGTGTGTGTGTGTGTGTGTGTGTGCGTGCGTGCGTGCGTGCGTGCGTGCGTGCGTGCGTGCGTGCGTGCGTGTGTGTGTGTGTGAGCATGTGTGCTCTTTCTGAAGTGTATAAATTGTGGGCGAGAGGCCTGGATATTGTTGCTGGTGGCAATTTGAGTGCCACTCTCCCAATGGCTATGAGGGGGTTACGGTGGGAGGCGGGGGGGGGCAGGTGTTTTGGAAAGTGTCAGCACATGAGAAAAATGGAAGTGCTCAGCTTCTTTTGTTCATTTGTCTCCCCCCTTCGCTGTATGATTTTCTCTCATTAACCAGAATACATTCACAGGCAACACTACAGCATGTCCTCAGGCAAACTCTCACCTCCTCCTCCTCCTCCTCACCCCCCGCCTGATCTTCCTCTCTCCTTCTCTGTCCCTCCTAAGCCTATGCCCTGTTTGACTTCTTTGCACTGACCTTCCTATTTAAACCAGCCCTCATGGCTGGATAGTGATAGCATTGCCAGTTTAATGTGCAGAAGCAGCAGCTGTCTCCATAATGATACAGTGCTCACTGCTTTCGTTTGTTTCCCCTCTCCTTCCCCCGTCTCCCCGTCTCTCTCTCTTACTGCAGACCTGAGATGAATTTGCTGATAACACAGCCCCCTCAGTTCCCCGCTCTCATTCACGGACGAAACTTGTGGTGATATACAGTACGCGGCCTTGGCCACTGCAGGGGTTGTTGGTGTGTGCATGTGCATGTGTTTTTTCCTGAGTCAGCACATTTACAGCACACAGGAAACTACAACAGACCTCTTGCACCAGCTGGTTGGTGCTGAAGGTGGAGTGTGTGCTCATACAAACATGTTCATCTCAACTTATCTCATAAAGTGCTATATCTGCTCTCTTGACTTCCAAATGACTCCCAGAAACTACAAACTCTTTCAGTATGTTCTGCAATTTCCTCAATTGACCCTTCGCTAAGCCCCGCCACCCGCTGCTACTCCGTCAAGCTGTCAGAGCTGCGTTGAGCCCACACTGTCACTAACTGCAATCCCTGCAGGAATATCATCGAAGTTTCGGAAAAAGAGATTTCAGAGAGAAGCAGACAGACGAACCTGTTACCATACTGTCTGTGGTACAGATGTAACTAACTAAGAATGTAACTAACACACCACAGTAGCCGAGAAGCCGGCATCACTGTTCCCTCTTTTTCTAACAATGACTTGTGAGCAGCAGTCTGAGTATCATCACGACATCGACAGACGCTAATAGGAGAGAAGACAGATCTGGCAGCCAAATAGACCCCTAAGCAGGACACTCTAAAGAGGAAAGGGCCCCTGGGGGCTCCTTTGGGTGACACTAGAGATCCATACTGGAGCTGGCAGCCTGACAGGATCCACAATCTGAGAGATGTGTTTGTACTGGTGCCATCGTGAGCTTCTTTGATCCTCTGTACAAGACTCCAACTCCTTGAGAGAAGCTTTTGTCATGAAAGAACTGGAACATGGAGACCGACTACAGATAAACGACTGTGAGTGTGTTTGTCTGGAGAGCTGATGACGTCGATGAGAGACCCGTCTGACCACCCAGTTAGATGGAGTCTCGTGATAAATACAGTCTTTAAAGTTTTATAGGCTGCTTTTTGGGGATGGTTCACGGTGACGCAAGTGACTGAACACTAACAGACGAATAGAAAACACAGATGACGGTGGAGCTTGATAGTATTCACTCTTGATTGTTGTCATAAGAACCATGAGAACGTCTCCACTAGCTGCAGTAGATACATACAGTAGGTTAGATCACTGAATTTAAAAAAAAATTCTGATCAATTTGCATCATTTTCTAATTCACAAAATATAAACAGCTGGTGCAAGAGGCTTAAAGGTTCATTATGTAAGATTATAATGTGGTTGTAATAGAGTCAATCAAAAACCATGAGAAAACTCAGTGCAAATTGACCATTTAAATCAAATGTGAGTTATGGAACAAACTTTAAATTACTCTAAACTATTTTTAACAGCATTTAATTGTGGTTGATTTTTACATGTTACATGTCAATAAATGTTTCTTTAAACTAGGGCGGGGCAATATGGCCAAAATCTTCTATCCCGATTTAGATCATTTCATACATCGAAAGCGATATATATCAAGATATAGCATGTGTTCTAAATGTGAATTAAATACTTGACAAATGAAAAGTATTTTCTCATTTTAAGAATTAAATTAGCCTATATCGCAATAGAAATGATATAGAAAAATATACACGATAAGCATTTTTTATATCATTTTGACGATATATATCGTTATATTGCTCAGCCCTACTTTAAACTGTTAAATAAATGGTAATCACTGGATACAGATAACTTCTTAAATGTCTATAAATAAGTCTAAGTTGGTTAAGAATTTAACAAAATGTAAAAAAAAAAATAGTAAAATGTAGATAAATTGCTTATAAATAAAATCACAATATTGTATTTACCAGTAGTTACTACTAACTCTTCAACTTGTTTAACTGGTCATATAAAAGTCACACCTCTTCCTAGCTGGACGCGATGCAAACTAGTGAGCGAGCGAGCATCAGGTTGTTTCAGTTTTTCCCAATGAGGTGTCATTTGCTTGTAAAACAGCTCGCCCTGACTCATCTACAACCTTTCTTCACTGGTCAAGATCAACGCTGACAGTATCTGACAGTTAAACGATATCGTGCTCTCTATGTAATAGACAGTGACATTGCTCGTAGTATATCTGGACTAGTTTTTGCGCTCCGTTCACCAGAGTTCGCTCAGTCGCTGTATGTTAGGAAGGCACCACATTGGGTGACATTCTTCTTACAAATAGAATTAATGTATTTAAATATAAATGTAAAACATTTACTGTTATTTAGTCAGTGTATTATTACTCTACATACGGCAGTGAGAGTTATCATTTCTGCCCTGCTGGTCCATCCAATGAATGCAACAAGAAGCCAAAGAAGCAAGAATACAAACTGCACATAAACATAAACAAACAGTAGTCGGTGATTGTTGAATTCCAGGTTCAACACTAACGTGCACACAGACGCAGCTTTTGTCTAATTTGTTGTGATGTGTTTTAAACAGGTTCATTAGCAGGCAGACGCAGCCTGGATGGCAGGAAGTCCTCGTTAGCTACAATAACCCGTGTGATGGACGCCTGTTGTTCCAACAACAGGTGCAAATACTGAGGAGGGAGAAGAGTTGATGCAGAGGTGCTACTATTAGCTCCTCTTGCTCTTATGTATTGTGCATTTGCAGGCACAAATGTGGGTGAATATACTGTGTATTTGCATGTTCATTCTTGGATGCATACAGTATGTATGTTACATCATCCTCCCATAGTGGCATTGCAGGAAAAAAAACAAAGCATTAAGTCAAGCAGCTCTGTTTCAACAGAAGTGTTCAGGTCTTACCTTTGTCCAGGGAGGCGTCCGGAGAGTTGAAGTCCATCAGACTGCTGATTTCAGTCTTGTAGCAGAGGTCAGTGGCCGGAGGCTTCTGCCTCGGGTGGGAAGAAGGATCTGAGAGAAAAACAAATGACAAACAAATGTCAACTTAACAGACAACATATGAAGGAATGTAGAAAGATAACAAAGACAGACAGACGGTGGAATGCATCTGTGTTCTTGGAAATGAGATTTGATCTTGAGCATGTGTCACAAGTGTGTGAAAATACTAAATAATTTAAGTCCAAAGAAAAAGGAAAACGACCTCTTCAATCTTAAATATATCTCTCACAGATTACTATTTCATAGGGTTGTCAATCAATTAAAATATTTTATCGCAATCAAACGCATGATTGTCCACAGTTAATCGTGATTAATTACAAATTAATCTTTTTTTATCTGTTCTAAATGTACCTCAAAGGGAGATTTGTCAAGTGTTTAATACTCTTATCAACATGGGAGTGAACAAACATAATTGTTTTATGCAAATAGATGTATATATTTATTATTGTAAATCAATTAACAACATAAAACAATGACAGATATTGTCCAGAAACCCTCACAGGTACTGCATTTAGCATAAAACAATATGCTCAAATCATAACATGGCAAACTGCAGCCCAACAGGCAACAACAGCTGTCAGTGTGTCAGTGTGCTGACTTGACTATGACTTGACCCAAACTGCATGTGATTATCATAAAGTGGGCATGTCTGTAAAGGGGAGACTCGTGGGTACCCATAGAACCCATTTACATTCACACATCTGGAGGTCAGAGGTCAAGGGACCCCTTTGAAAATGGCCATGGCAGTTTTTCCTCGTCAAAATTTAGCGTAAATTTAGAGTGTCATTTAACCTCCTTCACGACAAGCTGGTATGACATGGCTGGTACAGATGGATCCTTTAGGTTTTTCTAGTTTCATATAATGCCAGTATCTTCACTCTAGCTTTAAAACTGAGCCCGCTACAACCTAAAAATCACAAGATGTGTTAATGCGTTGAAGAAATTAGTGGCGTTTAAACTAATTTGCATTTACGTGTTATTATTGTGTTTACTTTGACAGCCCTAGTATTTACTTAATGTGTGTTTCTGTGTGTGGATCATGTTTGTGTGGATCATGTTGATGTGCAACTGGAGCTGTAAAATGTGTTTCTCAGTAACAATCATTTTAAAATTACCATGGAGACAACAATAGCAAAAAGAGAAAGAGAGAAAAGGCATCCAAACCGCATGATAAACCACGCTATATTAAAGTCCTCATCAGTGTGAGTTTTCCTCGATGCTCAGAATGCACAAGGAAACAAAATGATTCATGCAGCACACCACACATCCCTCTCAACACACACATAATGAACTTTTACTCCTCTCCCCTAAAACTCCACAGTAGTTTACTATTCATCAGCACAGCTCCTGTCTCTGGGGAGAGCGTGAACGCCCCGCCGTAGCAAAAACATACACAAACGCATGCAGGCGCACAAACACAGTCGCTATAGCTTTAAAAAGACTGCTGCATATAAATATTAGCATTTTTATGACCAAAGTGTGATTTGATTCCTGGTGAGGTTCAGTGGTTTCTAATAGTTTTGGCCAGCCTCACCAGTGGCTCGTAGTGAATGCATATTGAATGCATCGCTCGCATAAGAGTTTTTCTCAAAAATTACTTTGTCACTTCAACATTTTGCAGTCCACTTCCGCCGTCCTCCATATCCCAGCACACAGAGACGATTTTATTCCAAAGTAAAACTCACAAAAGGTCACAAGTGTCACTTTTTGAAGAAAAGTTGTCTTTGGCTGGCAAAAAAAATAAATAAAAAATTGATTTAAAATTCTGCTTTGCTCTCACACACACGGCTAAATTCACAACAAACTACATGTCTTCCACTTCTCCTCCTCCTCCTCCTCCTCCTCCTCCTCCTCCTCCTCCTCCTCCTCTTCTTCCTACTGCCATCAGTGTGCCACCCACCTACTAAGATGCTGTTACTGGTTGAATTATTTGCAGTAATTGAGCCCAGATGTGTCTGGGTGAAGAGCTCGAGGTCTAGGGGTGACGCTGTCATCATGGCGAGATTAGTCATCACGCTTGTCGAGATGGACTTCATACGGCTGCAAATAACAGCCTGGCAGCCGGTCCCCACCTAAAGTGATTGGTAAGTGTGCATGAGGGCTGTTGTTGTTTTTTAAACCGTGCCACCCAACTGCAAATTTTTCAAACCTGCCCAGAGTGCAGCCTTTGGCACCACAAACACAGTTGTCAGTTTTCTAAATAATGTTAAAATTCACAGTGTATACTTATCTGCTAGCTCCAAGCTGCCGCTGCCCAGCAGCCTCATGAAAGCGTTTTATCTTCCCTGCATCGTGCCCTCGACAGGCCCTCGCCAACATTTAGAAACTCACCGAGGGGAAAAGCGGATGAGTGTGGTGGAATAAATACAAAGGAATAAGTAAGCCGTGATGGTGGCTTGATGGGGTTGGAGAGGAAAAGCTGATATCGAGGAGAGCAGGGGAATGTGCTACAGAGTAAGCTCAGGAATAACTTTACATTTTGTTTACTGGATATGCAATGAAGTTAGGTTGAAACTAAAATATTAGGACCTGATATTTACTTAAAGCTACAGTATTTTTAACAAAAATAACTATACAGATTTGCTCAAACTGTCACTATATCCTGACAGTAGTACATGATGCAGATAATCTGTGAAAAAATCTGCTTCCTCTGCCTCCTATTTCATGAGGGCATCGTGTCCGAAGGAAAACAACCAACCAATGTGAGTGACAGGAAAAAATAGGAACAGAGTATCCGACAGGAGTTCAGACAAAACGCTGCGCCGCGCTGTGCAGCGCCGCTCGCGGCCAGTTAGGACACTCCAATAAAACAATGTAATCAAGCCCAAGTACAGTACATGTCGTAGTTGTTTCCTAAATGCAAAACTATCAGTGTTTTGTGCTTTATGTTGCATTGCAGTGTTAAGTCCTTCCATTACCAAACTGTATGACTTCATTTTACTAAAAGCTGTAAAAGTATTTCAGTTTAGTTTTTTTGTCAGGAGAGAATTCAGCCGAGGGGCACAGTGACCTTTTCGGACGGGCCTGGACCTCCGAGGCCTAACGCCGACACTGTTCTGGACATTTGTAGGAAAACGCACGAAAAGTGATGAATAACTCAAAGATATTATACGAACAGTTGTATGAGGATACGTTGATCTGTCTCTGGTACTTTTGTCAAGATATAGTGACAGCAAAAAAAGACAAGAAGTTATTTTCATTAATGGTAACAAATGTAGCTTTAACGCATTTTCTGAGTTCACCTAATAATTAGGTGAACTCAGAAAATGCACCTTTATTGATCCCAAGTGAGACATTTGGTTGTTGCAGCGGTAAAAGGACAGAAATAAATACAGATAAGTATAGAAAGTAACAAAAAATAATAAGAGGTAGATAAACTAAAATGAGAATAGGATAAAAATAGAAGCTATAAAAGAGTATTTGGAGACAAAATGACAAGGTAAAGTGATGTAAAGTAGTGTGAGTCAACAGACTAATATATGATATGATTAAGTAATGGTACTTAGTGTATGCCTGTATTAATGTAATAGAATATAATGCGAGAGTCAATGTAACATAATGTTATTATTATAACATAATACAGTATAATATAAATGTAATATTGCATCTGTTATTGAAGATACTGGCTGATCTTGTAACAACAATTCTTGCATGTGACTTTATTATGAGAGCGACTTCCCACTAATGATGGCACCAAACACAAAAACAATCCAAATCATAACGTGGAACCATTAAAGGGAACATTTATAGAGTCACAATTCTGGAGAGATGGATGTTCCCCTACTTTGTGCTTTAAATTGTTTTTACACTGAAATCTGAAGATACAACAAGAAGCAGGAGATCTTTATCACTTAAAGGGACTATTTGTAACTTTCAGAAATGCTTCTTAATAGCGACACCTGTGGCCGTGAAATCAACGAAAGTCAGCGTCGGGCTCGCGCTTGCTCGCTCTAAATATACCTGAACGAGCATCGCTCAAAACAGTGAGGCGACACACATCAGCTAAAAACACAATATCACTCTATATTTCAGCTGCTTGGCAGTAATGTTAGCTGACCAGACGAAGGTCTCTCCATGAACATGATTTAGATCTGATCCTAGTGTTGGCGTTTCCTGCCTCAGCGCAGGCTGAGGGAGCGGGGCTCTGCAGCGGCTCTGCAGCGGCTCTGCAGCGTCTCCCCTGCTCTCTCCGCCCGCAGCCGGAGAGAGCAGGGGAGACACCGGCACCCGGTCGGTAACGAGGCTACAACGTGTCTCTCTGCGGAGCTCCGTCACTTCACAAGACACGGGATCTATTTAGGATTTTAGATAAGAGCATCATTTCCTCTCTCTGCTTCCATCTTCCTTCTGTTCTGCTTTCCTCATTTCCTCAGCAGGAATATTATCTGACACGAGACACAAGCTCAGCTGTCGTCTCACTGCGAGTGTGGATGTCTGCCTCACGGGTTCAGTTTGGCATCAAATTAGAGGATCAGTATGTTTGCAGAACCTAAAACATTATACATCGTAATTAAAAAGATGGAAATAGTGCAGGATGGTATGGAAAGATCGTCCATCTTTTTTACTCATTTCATTAGTTTCTGGGAACTCAATCTATCTGAAGCGTCTCTTTTAAGCTGCACAGGCGCAGCTCTGTCCTCACAGTTTCCTCACATTAAGTTCTATTTGTTGTTTTTTTATGAACACAATAGTAGTGAAGGCATGGGTTGTAATAATCTTGCAAGATATATATATAGCTTTCAGGAGAAAGAAATTAACTGCACTGCAGCAGAAACGTTTTTTAAACGCTGATGAGAATTTGTTCCACTTTATGGCTCCGTTCCATTTTCCTCACCATCGAACTTCCTCAATTCACATCATCAACAATCAGCTGTTTAACCAACCGAGCACACGACTGAGGTTACAGGTAATTCTGCTGTGATGAAATAAACGATGATTTGGCCCAGAGACTAAAACAACTGGTGCACCCCATGTGGCTTTGTAATGATGTAATTATCCAAATCGCTGTATCCCCACGAAACAAGGTCTGCTTGTACTGAAAGAAATCTGTCAGACAGTTGCTCTCGACTTAAAGTGGCAGTAGGCAGAATATTTTTGGCATGATTGGGCAAAAATTCCACAATAATTTCGGCGGCTGTGGCTCAGAGGGTAGAGCAGGTTGTCCACCAATCGGAAGGTCGGTGGTTCGATCCCCGGCTCCTCACATGTCGATCTGTCCTTGAGCAAGACACTTAACCCCAAATTGCTCCCTAAGGCATAGCCATCGGTGTGTGAATGAGTATTTAGATTAGATCCTGATGGGCAAAGTTGGCACCTTAGCAGCCTCTGACATCAGTGTGTGAATGGGTGAATACTGACTTGTAGTGTAAAGCGCTTTGAGTGGTCAGAAGGCTAGAAAAGCGCCATATAAATGCAAGTCCATTTACCATAATATCATATTGTAATTCAAGTGTTCTGAGAGAAAACTAGACTTCTGCTCCTCCTCATGGCTCTGTTTTCAGGCTTTAAAAAATCTAGCCCGTGACGGGAGACTTTGACCAATCACAGGTCATTTCATTGAGAGAGCGTTCCTATTGGCTGTGCTCCGGTCATGTGACCACAAATTGGCGTTCCTTCACCAGATTTTACAATGGCGGCTTTCTCATTTTACAGCTAAACCGTGCACTCCAAGATGATTCTGAGAACATCTGAGGAGAGAAATAGGCATTAACGTAACGTAATATTGATTCATATTTGATCAGCGCTGCCTAGTTTGACCGTTTGGTCGGAGTTCGCAAGTGATTGACAGCCGGCTCTCATAGACGGCAGATGGACAGCAGACATCAGATCAGCTCTTACTGCTTGTTTTCCTCCGGTCTGTGAAATCTTGCAGATGCCGTTAGGACACAGAGGACACATGATTTTTTTTCAGGTTACCTGTTTCATGTACTACTGTCACGATATAGCAACCGTATCATAATAATAAAGTATCATAATAATATCATATCGTGGGCTTCTGGTGATTCCTACCCCCAAGTATATGTACACCCATAAGTTATTAGAACGAATAACAAACTGCAGTATAGAAATGCCATACTAGGTGTGAGGTAATTTAGAAAGTGTCGTGTATAAGGTCACTTTGAAATGTGCCTTTTTCTCCTGGTTGACACACTGACCATCTCTGACCATCAAAACTGTTATACAACAGAAGTGTGTCTTGAGTGACCCTGACTACCTGACTGAGGGTTCCTATGGGAGTCTGATGCTAACCTTTACAATGATGCAGTAAAGCTAACACGGAGGACTCGGCCTTTGTCAACAAGAGCCCCTGTTGTTCCCCTTCTCAGCTGGAATGAAACACAAAATCCTCGTCAGTGAGAGATGCGTCTCCCAAAATAAACTCTAAATAAAGGGAGCCGAGCCTCCTTTACCTCACCGCGTCTACAGGAAGATTAAGTTCAAACTACAGACTTCATTGTGCGTTAAAGAAGTTGCTTGTGGGGATCCAAATATTTACTGTAGTCGGGCAAAAGGTAATCTGTGAAGCCGATGGGGAATATTCTAATATATTGTTACTGTGAGCTCCACTGAAAATCATCTCATTTAATATTTATGTTTCTCAATGCATATTATTATTATTATTATTATTATAAACAGTGGCTTCATTGTACTTCTATTTGAGAATAGGTGGGATTATTACCATTCATCTACATACAGCAGGCCCATATGTCCGCCTCTACAGCAGTTTATACTGTATGTCACAGTGTATTTCTCTGTAATCGACCCATGAACGCTGTAATGATCAGCGGTGTAGCCTTTATATCAAAGCCAGTTAGCTGTCATGGTTCTCAGCTGTGGACACAAACACATGCAAATCATCCCTCTTCTCTTTTTCTCTCTGACGGGCTCTGAAAAGTCCAACAACCACTCAGGATGACTTTACTCTCCATTAAGCAGGCTAAATAATAACAGACTTTATCTTATGGACACCTTGATCCCTTTACATAGCAGTGAGAGGACCCCATGCTCTATTAGGAAGTAGAAGGATTAAATAAAACCACCGATTTACATCTGGTTAATGCACTAGAACGCACTACTCGACATCCACGCAGAGTTTACAGGTGTGTGGAGATTATTGTAGGAGGTAATTCAGCTGTAATGAGCTGAACTGTGTATGATTATGATATAAAACTTCCCCATATTGTAATGCTCTTCTGGTTCCAATGTTCCAACAGTCCTAAAGGGAAGATCGAGATGAATTACTAGTCTTCATGGTCGGATACTTCTCTCTCTCACGCTCTCATTCCTGTCACCACCTCTCTCCCTCGAGTCCTCTCTTCTTCCTCAGCTGACTGACTCCACCACTCCGACGTCACCTCTCTATTTCCCTCCATCCTTTCTCTGTCGCCGTTTAATGGGGTTCCCCCCGTAGCTCTTTACTCTTCTGAGCCTGCCATATTTTATATATTTTATATCAGCTGGCACAGCGCAGGGAAAAGACGGCGGCTGGAACAAAAGAAGGCCCTAATGAGTAGTGGAGGTGATTAAGGAATGAATAGGCGCCGCAGCTGGAACCTTCACCGAGCCGCCCGTGTTCCCCGACTCGGGCTGCAATCTGTAGATAGGCGCTGCCTCTCTTTTCTTACATCTGCCACCCGCCTTTAATTGCGCTGACATTCTCTGGTCCCGAGGCTGCCGGACTTGTGATAAAGCTTACGTATTTATGCATTAATCGCCAGAAGCCAGGACAGGCCTCTCAACCCCCCCCCCCCATCACCTGCCTCAAGACCCCGATTCAAGGTGCCCTATAAATACCCTGCAGATAAATGGAAATAATGGACCAGGAGGGTGTGATTGTGGGGAGCTAGGCGCTTAAGCCGCCCACACTAACCATCGGCGATCTCAAGACGACTCGTTGTCAATTCATATTGTAATGAAAGGCTGCTGAATGTACGAGGCAGGTCATTCAAAAGGAAGTGTGTAAGCCGGGGATGTTATTAGTTGGTGTAAGGAGGACTCGGGAGAAAATGAGCTGCAGCCCGAGAGACTAAACCGAGGAGAAACGGGCTTTTGTTAGAGCGTGAATGTCATTTTCACAGTGGCCATCGGAGGAATGAACACATCACCACTGTATGTAGAGGGAAAAACGGCCCATTAGCTGTGCTCCATGACAGACCAGGGGCCGGTGCCTGCAAGTACTACGGCCTTATAATGGCCAGGGTACGCCTGCTTCACATTATTATACATATATATTGTATCCATATTTAGCCCTGGAATCAAAGCAATCAAAGGAGATGGAGAGCGGTGTGACAGCTCTGATCAGGAACCGTGTGTCCTCTGACAACATGCTGCATTTAGATCTCATTTGATAGGCTTTACATAATATGTTCCACCTCCAGTATTTTATAGTAGTTTATATTATGTATACAGAGATAATGAGAGATTATAACTGGCTACAGTACGTTAATGACATGTAACTTGTTCGAGCTAACCTTTAGACGCTGTGACAGCTGCTGTTATTTCACCCGCCAGTCTTCACGTGTGAAGATCCACTGTGCAGTGAGATGGTGGCTAAGTTTCACAGATCACACATTATTACAGTACAGTTTGTAGTTGGAAAATCTGAAGTCAAGTTCTTGGAAACATCTAAATTGTCATAAAGGACTAATTCAACATTCTGGTAAAACGCACTAATAGCTGAATCCAGAGTTATTTCCCTTCCTCCGTTCATGTGAATGAGACCCAGACCGTGACGACACCGTGACGTTGGGACCCCGTGACCGAGCGAATGCTACTGCGCCTGCTTCATGGGCCCAATGGATGCGGAAGATCGCCGGAAGATCTGGGTACTTTTCCACTCGGAAGACGAGCCATTTTGGCTTCATGCACCACTGAGCAACTTTCAAAGTAATGAACGGGGCCCCGCCTCCAACGCTGTATCCAGTTCTCTTTATACATCCATGGATCACACCGGCCAGAGGAGAACATACTGGCTGTAGCGTTGTTGTCAGAGAAGCCAGTATTTTAATTCATCATGTTTCCTTAATGTCTGATGACATATCATGGTCATTTTATGATTTATTACAGTAAATATATTACATATTGGTCCTTTAACTTTTCCTGCTTGGGCCGGAGTCGATAACGTTACTTGCTCCTGTCGCCGCCGCTCTCTCTCTCTCTTGCTTCACCACTCACTTCCCATGTACACACACACTCTACTCTTACAACAACCGGCTCTAGAGAGGACCATTCGTGTTTCCACGTTGGCCACCGTAGCTCCCCAACACGCTTGGCACACAGGAAGGGGTTGTAATCTGCAACCCAAAACTACTCCTTTAAATCTAAAATATTCATTTTAACAAACCACAATACTGCATTAATGATATTCTGACAACATTAGCAAAGTGCACCCTGGGACTTGGCATTACTCCACATTACTTTAACCAACCATGTTATAATAGAAAACAGAGAAACTCTGGATACTTAATAAACTAATTTGAAATGTGCCTTGAGAATGAACATGAACATATCTGAATAATTATCGCAACGCAATTACCATATGCAGAAAAAACCTAGGAGGTAAAATTGAAAATAAATCCTCTTCAGCGCCCCTCAATTTGTTCAGAATCAATTTAATAAATTCCATTTATAGCAAATGTGTTTTACGAGCAGCTTTTAACAGCAATTATGACTCAAAGGCAAAATTATTCAAGTGTAGAATTCTCTAAAGGACCTTGGGAGGCTGTTTCTCTTTCATATCCCCTCGCCATGGCAAAGCACGCCGGTGTGGTGTGCATTGTTTGCAGCTTATCTTTTAGTGCTGCCGAGTGTAATGTTTTATAATATGATAATCTGCAAGGATTTCATAACACTTCACCGGAAGAGCCAAAGTGTTTGGGGTGAAATATTCTAATTTTGTCACTTTAATGGGTTTCTAATTGAGAAATGAGGAAATTGTTGTATGAGGATACGTTGCTATTGTATGTTATGTTATGTTTCACAGCAGAAAAGACAATATTGGTTCATACTGATGATGGGCGGCAATTATGATCCCATAAATATAAAGTAATCTACTGATACTGATGCCTAACAGCAGAATATGAGGACCTCCCCGTGGAACTACTGCTGTTTCAGGTGATTTTGCTGCGTCAACACTCAGCCAGAGGTGTGCACATCTAATTTAAGATCATATCATCTCTCTTATACGAGAACATCCGTTCTTGAATCGGCCCCGGCCTGTCGTTATCAATGCCACCGTGTCACAAAATGTGATCCTGCGTCAGCTTCTCTTCTCCTCCAGTATGATGAAGAGTGTGGCGGCGTTGGAGAAGGGCGGCGGTGGCGGCGGGGAATCTGCTCCGAGGCTTAGCGTGCCAGCGAATGGAAGAAGAGGACAGACAGGAGGAAGTGTGCAAGAGAATAAGAGATTTAAATGAGAGCAGATATGTCAAGAGAGAGCGTGAGAGAGAGACGGGGAACAGGAGGGGAAGAAGGAGAAAATGAGACACAGGGAGGAATAACCGAGTAGGAGGAAGGTTAAGAGGGCGAGATGGCAGGAAATAAAGACAATATGATGAAGTTTCCATCTCCTCCATTAAGGAACAATATAATTACAGAGTGGGTGGGAATGATGGAAAAGAGCTCAGCTGCTCAGATGGAGAGAAAACAAATAAAGAAGAGAAAGATCACAAATGAAGAGACATGTGAATATGCTGCAGGGGGAGAGTGAGTGGGTTTCTATTTCTACGTGTTTGTACTGTAAATGTTCACATCTTAATGCAGAGAAACCTTTATGTGAAATAGGTTAATATTAGTGACAGGCCTTTATTTCTATATATGAGCACATGTTAGTAAGAAGCCTCAACACTTAGTCCGTGTTTACCTGCTGTCTTGGTAGATTGAGTGTAATGTGTCAGCACAACACAGCTCAGCACTCGTCTCTGTCGACTTTCTTTTTAATAACAGAACAACTCCGTCGTCTATTAATCATTTCCAATTGATTCTACACTTTCTTGTCTCTGTGTTGCTTTTTTATTATCGAGGATACTCAATACTTCCTGCTGTTTCACATCATACAGTAATAACCGTATCCTTCCACCTTTTGTGATTGGTTCTCACTGTGAAAGGTGTGTCGGACGTGTCGGGTTTAGTAAGAAGCAGAACAGCTGATTGGAATTGATTAGTGAATGAGATAGGGGCTGTACTCGACCAAAGACATTCTTACACCGTGTCCTAACTGGATGCGACGCGAGCGAGCGTCGGCGACAAAATCAGCTTGATTACATTGTTTCTCCACAAAGAATCACACAAAAGCAGCTCTGGTGTTTACCAGAGATGTGCTCATAGGTTGCTTGAAAAGCATGAAAAAAGCATAAAAAATGACTAATCAACCAAAGAAATCGTATGCCTGTCTTTGAAAAGACTTGTAAACGTCTGACACCCTCTCACATCTCTAGACAATGTGTCTTAAGTCACATAGTTTTTAGTCACACACTAGAGTATTTTGCAGAGCCTGGGGATCTTGCAGGGTCACTATTTACAAGAGTACAACTAGATTCCTTTAGAGATGATGTCACATCCTGCTCCTTGTGGAAATTTACAAGAAGAAAAACTGTTGAGAAAGAAATGGACAACTTGCTGCAGCCCTCCAAACCCCCGGTGAGTATGCTATAGATAGATTCTTAGCTAATAACCGACCCTCGTTAACCGATTATTAACCATTAACCAACTAGATTTGTGCCTCGCATGCAGCGGTGCGCCAGCTGCAGAGTACGAGCACAACAGACAACGGAGTCTCCAGTTCACCGTACGGGAGCGTTAACTTAGCAGATAGATAACTTGGATGCTTCGTGTAGTGTCGCCGACATGCAGCCACTTTACCAGTAAAAGTCTCCACCGCACATTTAGTTTAGTTTAGCAGGTTCTCCGCTGTGTGTCTGCCCGGCGGAACGACACTCTGTCTGTCCGGATTAATGAGAGTGATTGTCCAACAGACAGTGTGTGTGTTTGTGCTACGTTAGCAGCTGTAGATCTGCTGTTAACTTCGTACTCCCCGTTGGAAACTCGCTGAAGTTTCGCTGCACTGACAGACCGTGTGTGTGTGGCGTTTAGCAGACAGTGTGTGTACAGTTTATTTGTCGGTGAATAAAGGCTACGAGGATACAACTCCTCCGCTCAAGCGAGCTATAGACGGGAGCCAACTTCCTGTCTCTGTAACGCCGGCTCAGACTCTTTTAAGGTGGACCAGCTTTTCTCCTCAAAGTGATGAGTTTTTTTAATATTTCTTTTAACCGTTTTAACCGATAGTGTTAATCGGTTAAAATGCTTAATGTCGGTTAACGGTTAAACGGTTAATTATTAACATTCCTACTAGCTAGCTAGCTAAACACTGTCCCAAATGGAGCAACTTGCAATCTGTAAGCTACTGGAATGTTTGTGCCCGACCACCGTGACCACCGTGACCACCGTGTAACACCGTGTAACACTGACCACCGCGACCACCGTGTAACACCGTGTAACACTGACCACCGTGTAACACCGTGTAACACTGACCACCTAGCCTAAAAGTCGTTTGTTGTAAGGTCGGCATTAGTCGACTACTTGACGAAGAGGAGGCCGCCCTAGAACCAGTATTTCTGTATAAATGTATAGGATATACACAGTATGCTTGCGTGTGCATATATGTGTGAGCTGATACACGGAAATATGCTTACCCTAATAGCAAAAATACTTATTCTGCTTCTCAATAGCTCTCAGCTCAGCAGCTGGGAAAAAAGACACACATACACACACACACACACACACACACACACATACACACACACACACACACATACACACGCTTCCCATTATGTGAAAAGGCACCCACTCCTCTCCAACTCATCCCAGGCAGTAACAACTCTCCCATCCGTCTCTGATGAGAGGCTCTCCTCCGTTCCACCGTCTCCCTTCACTCTGAAACTCACTAACACCTGACAAATACTCATCTCTGTTTCCTCACTTTCTCTTTCATCCGCTGACTGCAGATCATTTTTTCTCTCGCTCTCCAAAGGATCCCCCCCGCTCCCACCTCCACCTCCACCTCCACCTCCACCTCTCGGCTCATTCCCCCGTCTTCCTCGTCCTCTCTCCATCCTCCTCTCTCATCCAATTTTCTCGCCCTCACTCTCGGTTTGTCTCTTAAGTCCGTTCGCTCACTTTTCCCTCTGTCTTCCTCTCGCTTTGCTCTCTTCATTTGTCTTTTCAAAATGTGAGATACTGTAATGGGAAAGAATGGAGCAGATTGAGCCACAGAGGCTTGCAGGAGGCCGTTGTTTTCTCCTTCCTCTGCCTCCAACACACACACACAAAATATGCTTCAGTCTGTTTATCTCCAACATGTAACACTCCCTCTGTCTCAGGCAATTTTTAGCAAATGAGACGAGCATCAAAAGCCAATATTGAGTGTTGACAGTTAACCAGCATCCAGGCACAATAACAACACAATATGTGAATAACACAAGAACAAAAACACGCTGGCAAAATGATGGATTCTCAAACGTGTGTTCCTTTTTGTTCATAGTTATATAGTTATGGCACTTTGTGTGGAAAATGCGAACCAATGCAGAGTTTGTGGACGTCGGAGAATCTTCCTCTTGACACTGTTGCTACTGACAACCACATCTGTGTTTCTGCTGGTGCTCCTCCAGCATGCAGCAAAGTGTCCATTAGTGGCTCTAATCTCTGAATGGACTGTGGCATTTGGAGAGAGAGCACACTGTTACGTAAGAGGAAATGTAAATGGCAGCAAAGTAGGTCTGAACTTTGTTCTCGGGAATTGGTAAAGTGGCATCAAACGGCAACAAATTCATGGATCTTAAATTGAGAACAGGGTTGGGCGGTGTGACGGTAGATTTGTCAATACTGTTTCCACCAAGGTAGCTATTATCGCAAATACAAATGTGTGATTTTTATATCGCTTACTGAATTCAGGCTCGTATTAATTTGCACCAGTTAACCTTAAAACCTGCAACACTTGAAATAGTTTTGAGTCTGTTTGAAACACTTGTTTTTGTTCGTATGGATGTTCCAAATAAAAGAAGAAAATAATGTTTATTTTTGTTTATAGCTTATTTTGTATATTGTATATTGGTAGAATTTCAAATTTTCTTTTATTCTTATTTTATTCTAACATTTTTATCTATTCTTTGTTATTATACTGTTTGATTTGCACCAACATAACCAAAGCAAATTCCTAGTGTAAATCTCTTACACCTGGCAATAAACACAATTCTGATTCTGATTCTGAAAATAATTAAATATGATGAAGCACTGTACAGTTATTTTAAACCATTTCTTAATTGAATTTACAGAACAACTACTGTATCGTGATTTATAAAATCACATATACGTGATAGAAGATGCAACCTGCGGCTCCGGAGCCACATGCGGCTCTTAAACCCCTCTCCAGTGGATCCCTGTGGATTTATAAAAGAATTAGTGGAAATGAATAACTGTTTTTTTGTTTACATTTTAATTTTTATTTAACATTGTTGTAGGTCTATGGTACGACGGAGTACTAGGGCCACATTGAGGAAAAAATAAACAAATCTGAGATTACGAGAATAAAGTCAATATTATAAAGTGGTAATTTTATGTTTTATTTTAATTTTTTCTCGTAAAGTTATAACTTTATTCTCGTAACATTATGACTTTATTCTGGAAATCTCAGATGTTTTTCCCCTCAATGTGGCCCTAATACTCCGTAGTACATTGTCTCTTAGGCCCTCACTGCATCAGACTTATATACTATATACTTAGTCTATAAACTGTGTTACCTTCATCACAATGATCACATGTTTTGCAGCTCCAGAAAGATTTTTTTTTTTTGTCTAAAATGTCTCTTTTGATAGTAAAGGTTGCTGAGTTCAATTTCAAAACCTCTTGTCCTATGCCCATTATGCTGGAACTATTCCTATCTAAATGACTAAAATCAAAAGTTATTAAAATGAACTTGCAAAAGCATCATGGTGATGTCCATAAATGTGTTGACTTCGGTCCTGCCTGCTCAGAGCACTCTGTCCAGGTTCTATTTGGACAGGCCTGTAGGTGAAGGACACCAGGAGAGGGCAGTGAGAACTGGGCTGGCAGTGTCCTCTTGTGATGTGGCTGAGTCTTTGGCAGTGAGGACTTGATGCCATATTGAAGACATTAAACTGCCTGCTGTGTAATTCCTCCCAAATTGGGGAGTCTGGACTCGTCCAGGCAAAGCATGAAGTTTGACAGTAAACTGGTATGGTCCAACGGGGAGTTTTAAACTGGGCTAAACGCTGCGTTTGTTTGAATGATTGCTCGACACTTATGCACATTTGGAAATGATACACTTCTGTTATTGTTAGTTAAAGTCAATGGAGGCTATTGTTGTTCTAATGGTTTTGTTTTTCCTATAGTGTTATTTGTTTCATAATGTTCGAGCAGTGCAGAAAGTTATTTAGCTTATTATTAACGTCATCCTCTGCTGTTGATCCTTAAGGGCCCATGTCCACTGAAACGCTAATATCGTTTTAACGACACTGATTTCTTTAACTCAATAAAAGCTAGTGAAGATACTGGCATCCTATGAAACCAGAGGACCTAAGGAATCCATCGCTACCCACCATGTCATACTAGCGTGTCGAAATAGAGGTTAAATAACGCTCCGAACTTTAGCTAAATTTTGGCGAGGAAAAACTGTCATGGTCATTTTCAAAGGGGTCCCTTGACCTCTGACCTCCAGATATGTGAATGTAAATGGGTTCTATGGGTACCCACGAGTCTCCCCTTTACAGACATGCCCACTTTATGATAATCACATGCAGTTTGGGGGCAAGTCATAGTCAAGTCAGCACACTGACACACTGACAGCTGTTGTTGCCTGTTGGGCTGCAGTTTGCCATGTTATGATTTGAGCTTATTGTTTTATGCTAAATGCAGTACCTGTGAGGGTTTCTGGATCAATATCTGTCATTGTTTTGTGTTGTTAAATGATTTCCAATAATACATTTATACATCTATTTGCATAAAGCAGCATATTTGTCCACTCCCATGTCGATAAGAGTATTAAATACTTGACAAATCTTCCTTTAAGGTACATTTTGAACAGATACAAAATGTGCCATTAATCGCGATTAACTATGACCAATCATGCGATTTATCACAATTAAATATTCAAATCGATTGTCAGCCCTAAGGAAGAGAGGACGGACCTGTTGGTTCATGTAGGTTCATGAGATTTTGTGAGGAATCATCTCTCAGATACAGATTTAGATCAACTTCAATATCCCAAACGGGGAATTAGGTTCGGTGCTCCAACATGAGGGCAATATAAAGTCCACAATAAAAACAATATAAACACCAGCATAACATACACAATAAGACCAAAACATACTCATAATAAAAATAAACACGTTTGTCTTTGTGGAAGACTATTTATCCCGCCCTCCTCCACTGTGATCGGACGTTTGGGTAAAAGTGACAAAGACGAGCGTTCCGTTTCTTGAAAAAAACAACAGCAAACATGCAGCGCTCGGCGCAGAATAGACGCTCATCGCCTCGTAACGCTGCTGGTGTTTTTACTGTGGCGTAGATACGAGGCACTCCCATTGCAAAGTATTAAAAAAATACATTGGCCTCAGTCAGAAAATGCTTTGGTGGACACAGCCCCCTAAAGGTCAGAGGTCAGAGGTCACAGAGCAGTGTTGCTGGAGTTGGTAGGGGTTTACTGTTTCTGTGAATTCCTTCAGTTTGATAATAGCTATCTGCTCGGGGTCCTGCAACAAGAAACACAGACAAGAATGAAATAAAACTACAACCAAAAAATAAAGCATCAAACAGCTCGAACAAGAAAAAGACTTGGCTCAGGATGAGAAATGATCAAGAGGGATTCGGGCGGATTCATTCTTGCGGTGAGTGATGCATTTTGCAAATACACAGAGGCACGCACTTGTGAATTTTCCTCCCAATTAAAGGCTGCTGAAAGTCGACGCAGGAGTCTGTCCATTCAGGGATCATTATACCTGAGTGTCTGCGCTGATGTTTCTGGCACGTGCGTGGTGTGATAGATGCGCCGCGGCGTTGCCCGGAAGCAGCTACCAATGTTCCCAATTATAAGAGACGACGTGTTAAAACTGACAAAGAACGAGCGAAGCCAGATGTAAGGTAAGAAGTGTGTTTATATACGTTATGTTACTGTATATGCATCTCTAATGGCTTTACTTTGATGAAGGGTTATTTTATGTATACTATTCAGTTCAGCAGAGGAACCACGCTGTTCAACAGAGAGATGATGCTGTGTTTATACTGCATGTGGTGTTGTAGAGATGAGTGATGGGCTTAATGAGATGGGAGAGGGCTGCATCAGTTTCATCAGCTGGGCCAAAGCTAACAAAATGTTTACGTGTGCTTGTCTCTATCTGCAAAGCTGAATAAGAAGAAATGTCTTTTTGTTTAAAGGGATAGTTCTGGTGTTTTGAAGTGGGGTTGTATGAGGTACTCATCCACAGTCAGTGTATAGAGAGCTGCAGGAATGAGTCCTAAAACCCACAAATGACTTTTAGCACTTCCTGTTCCCTCGTCTGGAAGTCAATGGGTTTTTAGTTAGATGCCTGAAATAAGGTCGTTTGTTTGCCAAAGAGCTGATTTTCTGCAATAATCCAAAACCCAATGGAACAATCCCATTGGCTTTTTGGAGGGGAACCAGGGCGATGCTAACTTCCTGTACTTACAGTAGATGCCAGTTGACACGGTTACCCATGGGAGCAAAGCAATGTACTGCTGTGGACGGGGCAGACAGCAAAACATATTTTAGTCACCCAAAAGAAAGGCTCACCTAAATGAAATCAATATCAGTTTAAGTGTACGCTATATTTAGAATATTGTCATCTTTATATCTTGCCATCAGAAAGCCCTTTCTGACGGGGAACTGAATGTATCTATGCTTTCTTCAAAGCAGCCAGACTCTGTTGGCAAAAACAGTATAGATAAGTTTCACTTCCAGTTCAGTTCCCCGTCGGAAAATATACCAAATATAACGCACACTTAAACTGATATTGATATTTTTAGGTGGCTAAAATACATTTTGCTGCAGTACATCGCTTTGCTCCCATGCCGGTAACTCCTGTCTGTTTATGGATAAGTACCTCCTACAACCCCACTTCAAAACACCCGAACTATCCCTTTAACACCTCAAAATGTAACCAACAGTACCAGTATTGTCAGAATAGAGAGAGTATCTGTGCTCTGCTGCCTCGTGTGCCTGTTGTTGAGATAATGTACGACAACTTCAGACCCACTTGAGTTGGAAAAATTGCTCAAGGTGTAGCAACGTAACGACGTATCACAAACATCTACGCTCCACTCAAACATTACTCTGCATGGACAAAATCAATTAGTGAAACCATTTCATACCGTATAAACACAGCAGCAAGGCATAATTACAACAACGGTCGGCTTAAAGTGATTAATTGGACTTGGCTGTGAGATTTTAAAAATGGTTATTAAAATGTTTTCTTACATGTATCTGGGTTAATTTTAGCCTCAAGATTATTTTCTGCAAACAACGACAGCAATGCGTTAAAAACAATCTGTAAGTGTTTACACAATCAAATTCCAGCGTTCTGCAGCAACGCTCCACATCGCAGAGCTCTGACGGCGTCTGATAAAAACTGTTTGGAATTGCCGGCTGCTTAAAAAGTCATCTTGGGATCATAGATGGATTCTGTGTCAACATGCACATTAAATTGGTGTCAGAAGGAAGGAAGCACACTCGGGCTCCAGAGAGAAGGAAAGCCGTGCAGGTACAACAAATCAAACAGGTTACCGGAGATCCACGAGGCTCGCGGAGCATGACGGTGCCCGGCGCTACGCTACTTATTCAAAAGCCTCAGACTGCAAAACAAATTGCCAGTGAAGCATCGCTTACCCCCGCTTCAAGGCCAGCCAACTGTCAGACACAAACTTGGGTGGGCTCTGAGGCATGTTACACATGGAGCGAAATCTTTTCACAACTCGGCACTTCAGTCATCGACTGGGGAAAATCCTGAATCATGAATACCAAATGATGATGGTGGTATTCCCTTCTGGAGGACATGAGATATGGATAGTGGAACAAATCTCAATAGCCATGCTGTATACATTTTTCATACATAATGTATGTGTTAAAACAGTGCAGCCGTGCACGTTCAAAGTGGTTTGTATTATAATTGTTTTGGTCTGTTGAAGGCAAAACGATCAAGAAATCACAACAAACTAGATGCTCAAGGTGACTACGTTAATAAGCATAACTATGTTAATAAGCATAACAACCATTTTTGCATGTATTGCACTAACGAAGCAATAACTTAACATTACATCTCACCATATGCAAAACCGTTTACAGTGATCAACCGCTTAGATGGATCAAAAAGCTCAGGACAGAATCATTCCTGTACAAATGCTGTTTAAATAATTAGCTTATAGTAATCAAGTAGTCCGCTTACAGTGTTAATTTTGGTCTTGACAACATATGGAAAAACATTTAAAAACTACATTGGATTAATGTTAATTCAATTTTTGTTTTGTTTTTCACTTCCCTTGACACTTCGCCTCGCGGACCGTCTGCTCTCCGGCTGAATACCCGTGGCTGGTGCTGCGAGCACATTGATGCCGTGACGGGAAAAAGGAAAGTCATTTTCTCTGAACAAAAAGCACAAATGCACACGGGGGAAAGCACCTGTGGGTGAAGCCGCCCTCGTCAAGTGGTTTGATAATGCCTGGTCACGTATTGCCCCCAAAGTGAACCTCTGCCGGCCGGCTCCTCGGCACCGCAGCGCCGGCAGCTCATGCCGCTTCCGGGTGAGAGAACGAGGAGCCCCGGCTGAGGGGCGTCGTTCTTCAAGCATGCTTGCGCTGCAGAGCCGGCCAAAAACGGCAATGTCTCACCCTCGGTGAGAAGAATTGGCAGCGAGCCGGTAAATAGCATATTACTTGTATTCATGTGATAAATATACAAATGTCAATTAAAGGGTTATCTGCATCAGAATTGATGCAAAACAACAAAAATTCAGTTATAATAATCATCTGCTTACAGTGATCAATTTGAAAGTCTGTAAAATACGGACCGTGTTAATATGAAGGATTTTTTTGTATTGATTTTTCACAGGAGTTTTACCTGTATTTTAAATACGCATTGCATTGTGGGAACAACAACCTCCGCTAGCGCAAAAGTTGGAAGAGGCAGAGACCATCACACACGGCGAAGTTTAGTTCAAATTTGGGATTTAAAGAAACCTTTCTCACACCTCTGTGGTAAAAACAAATCAACAATTAATGTCTAACCAAAATGATCTTAACGTTAGCTTGGTATCGTTTTAGTTGGAAAGCTGTTTTGTTGTTTAGTTGATCTGTTGTCGACCGTTAACGTTACCAGATACGCCAGGAATATTTTGCTGACTCATTTTGAGATTAACGCAAGTTTGTTATTGTAATTTATGTTTTACTAATGTTTATATTTTACATTTCAGTGAACGTCAGGTAGAGTTAGCCCCAGTTTTAGCCTCAGGCGGTCCGCAAAAACTGATACAAATGCAGCGTTAGCGTCTGTTTTCCCTCCAGAATGTAAAGGTCAGGTCTGCTCTTTGGCTCGGTACGGAGGATATACTGTAAATCAGAAGTTTCCGTTTCAGGGTTGAACAAAATGTCCGTAAGCTTAACGGAAAATGTCCTGGTAAGTTTCTGCCAGGACATTATCTGTTTTTCTGTGTTGCTGGTGTTGACAATGTTTTGCTTTGTTTTCTTACAATATTTCTTGGTGTTGAAATGTGAGCAGCTGAACGTTTGAATATAATTCTATATTTAACACCTCACACTACTGACAAGTCTTATTGAGTATTTGTGACCAGTGACAGGTACTTAACAGAGTTGTGCTGGAAACGGACTCCTACACAATACGTGACTGCAATCAAAACATCCAAATGAGATGAGAAGAAAATACCTAACAGAACATGCAGTAACGTGTCACTTTGACCTTGCTCGGCGGTGAGACTCCGTACAGCGAGATGAATATCAGGGGATAAAGAAAAACCTGCCGCCAGGCCCGCATGGCGGTTTGGGAAATGCGGGTGGGGAAAGTGAACGAGTTCCTCCTCCATCAACAACCTACAGCGGAGGTTGTGTTCAACAAGCCACTTAACCCCTCGCCGCTCCAGCGGAGTGGTTCAGCAGCCAACAGCAGAGAGCCGAGGACGCATTGGACAACTCCCGATGCTTGTGGAGCTGGGTGAGTGTGTGAGTGGGAAGCAGGGTGAGGCTGGGAAAGAACAAGAGGGCTTATCAACTTTATCTGGATAAAGAAAAGCTTAATAGAGTCCTGCATAATAAATCAGGTCATGTATACTATATTAGTTTTTATTTTTTTCTATTTCATTTTTGTTTATTATTTATTTATTTTATATATATATATTTTTTTCTATATTTTTGTTGTCAATAAATTGATGACATGTTTCATTCCCACTAGAGGGCTGCTGGGGGTTAAAAACACTAAAGTACTGAAACCTTTTATTGCCATCAACAAGCTCCAAGTGCACAGACTCATAAGGTGAATATGTCCCATTAGCCCGTCTACATTATTCATGTGGACTGACGGGACGAGACGCATTTCAGCTGCCTGTTTTTTTTTTTTTTTTTATTACAGATTTTGAATTCCTTGTTTATTATTTTAATTACTTACTTCATGTATTTGATCATTCACTTTGGTATTTTATTTCATTTTCTCTCCGTAAAGCACTTTGACCTTTGTTTTGATAAGTGCACTATAAATAAAAAAAGTGTTTTATGATTATTGTTGTTATTATTATTATTATTATTATTAATAAAGGGAATGGGAATCGCAGAGCATTCTGGGGTGCACCGGGTATCATACGGAGCTACGGTAGACTCATTATCTGTCACCGGTCTATTCATCTGTCATCTGTCAATCGTTCATCATCAGAAATGTACAATGCGAAAGACAAATACCCATATAAAGAGAAGCTGACAGAGGCAAAGGGGTAATATGTTACAAAACTGAAGTTAGTTAATGATATAGATCCTGACGAATTAGGAGGATCTTGACAGTTTGGCATCCATTACGGTCACTGACGTGTTTTCGCTGTCAACAGTTCAAAATATGTAAATATTTGTAGGCAAATGTCCGATTAACGGGTCGGTTTATGACATTAAGATCTACAAGCCAAATGCTAACTACACAATCATCCGGACAAAGATAAGATAGCTAATGTTATGTTAATGGAATACTAACAAAACGTTGGCTAATTCTGCATATTTAATCTACCGGTATCTTGCATAATGGAACCGGCTGTATGCGATGTATACTACAACTCGGCTTTTGAATCTTATTCACCGTGTAGTGTTTTGTGTTCTCTTTTTGACACTTTGCAGTAAACAGCCAGCGGAAGGCACTCTTCCTCTTTATCCTACGAAAACGTCCGGCTCGCTGTCGGTGACGTCACATTACCGCTCCCTATTATATTAGAGAGATGAATATCATGAATGATTTGGGTCATGGGTATAAAACAATGACTAATTTGGCAGCCGCCTCATTCTGCTTTTTTATTTTCTGACTCACTTTCACACACACACACACACACACGCACACGCACACACACACACACACACACACACACACACACACACACACACACACACAGAAATAATGACTCCAATAGCCTGCTTAAAAAGTTTGGCCATAACCACACAGCTCATCTCCAGATGCTCATGTGACGGCTGTTAGGTCCTATAAAGCCTAACAAACCCTCTTCATCACTCCACCAAAGCACTCAGCAGCAGCTTTGAGGCAGCAACCGTTCAGGTGTGCCTTAGAGCTTTATCGATTGGCTAATGGGGGAAGGAGGACACCGGAGGGTTTTGGGAGGGAGGATCGGGGGGGACCCAGCAGGGGGCAGCGGGCTGGGACGGGCAACAGTCAGCACCAATCAGCATCTGAGGCTCAGCAGCGTTCTCATGCATGATGCATCGATCCTCTCACACTGTGTGCTTACCAACACTGCAGACACATTGTTTTTAGATGTCTGCATTGTGCAGTTATACGTGGAAACAACAAAAATGAGTGTTTCTTTCCTTACAACTAACTGCAGAGTTTTTATTAGGGGTTAATAGTCGATACACGGACGCCAAGTATCGGCCTTTTATTATATAAACTACTTACCTTTTAATAATCCAACGGACGCTATTCTGTCTTTCAGAGGTTGTAGCGGGCTCAGTCTTAAAGCTAGAGTGAAGATACTGGTATCATATGAAACTAGAAAACCTGAGGAATCCATTGGTACCGTGTCATGTTAGCTTGTCAGGAAGGATGCTAAACAACGCTCCAAAGTTAGGATACATTTTGGCGTGGAAAAACTGAGATGGCCATTTTAAAAGGGGTCCCTTGACCTCTGACCTCCAGATGTGTGAATGTAAACTCTGAGATGAACAGAGAGAAATCTGTATCTTACTAGATAAAACAGATGTTGAAAATCTGCATAATTTGCAGTTGAAAAAAGGTAATAAATCACAATACTCAGCATATCGCAAAATGTTTAAAGTCCCAATAACATTGTATCGTGATGACATTTAAGTACTGTGATAATATCATATTATAGGGTGATTTCCAACTCTAGTTTTTATTGAAAAAGTTTCTGGAGTAAGACAGAAAAAGTTATTTCTTACTATTCATTATTTCAGTCAGTATAAAAAATACATGTACATCATTTCCCACATTATATATTGGTGTATTTATGTGTATATGTGCGAAAGCAACCAAGAGGTCAACGTGTTGTCGCCTCAAGTTGAGTTCTCACATCTAGCAAAGGCAGTTAGGAAAAGAAAAAAGAAAAGAAAAATCTGTAACTTTTCCAGCTTCCAGGGAACAGGCGAGGGCGTCTGGGTCACTGCAGGTCCGTGGCTAACAAGCTCCTAAGAGACATATTGGTTGGGGGTTGGCACTGGAGCGGTCACATTAGTCAATGTGCCATGAGAGAACGGAGTGGAAAACTCAGTGGCTGTAAAACCTTTCCTTCTAGCAAGACGAATGTACAACAAGAGCGAGCATTAACCCTAAACTCTGGAACATCCACCGTCCCCATGTAACCCTCGAACAGCGCCACGCTTATATGTTTGTGTTAGCGTTGACAGAGTAATGGCATCCAGAGGGGAAATATATACATTTATACAGTAGCCGGTTATGCATGCAGCTAGCCTCTCTTATCTGTGCAGCGGCTGACAGCGGCTGGAGGACTCACTGACCTTTTGTTGAATAGAGAACCCAACGACATGCAGCAGGACAGAAATATCTGACATTTTCAACCCAAATCAGGCTTCGTATCTACATCTCTGGCTTTAAAAGGCAAGCAGTGATTCGTGCCGCAATCCACAAAGCAAATCCTCTTGTTCACACAACATTTAGAGGTGACGTCGCCATTGACAGTTTAAAATACAGCCAACAGTCTGAATTTGTAAAACCGCGCCCTGTAGCTACTCCTCCTTGAGCAACATCACAACCATAAAACACACCGGTAATTCAAAATGAAGAGAACTAGTGATTGTTTTACGTTTAGAAAAATGGAGAATCACTGAATTAAATTGGTATTGGTATCGACTACTACATTTGTGGTATCGCCTATGGGAACTGACAAAAAGCTTAAAATGTATTATTGCGGTGCCAAAAGGTGCGGTGAAAATTTTTTAGTGGACCTAAATTATGTGCTGGTGCACCTAAATTAAAAAGTTAGACGCACCAGTGCCACCAATGTAAAAAAGATAGTTTTGAGTCCTGTGTGATATGTCCAAATTCACTATTTGAAGCAAATTGTATTTAAAGCTGCAGTAGTCAGTATATATTTTTGGCATCATTGGGCAGAAATCCCATAATAACCTTTCAGCATATTGTAATTCAAGTGTTCTGAGAGATAACTAGACTTCTGCTCCTCCTCATGGCTCTGGTTTAAGGCTTTAGAACATCTAGTCCGTGACGGGAGACTTTGACCAATCACAGGTCATTTCATTGAGAGAGAGCGTTCCTATTGGCTGTGCTCCGGTCATGTGACCAGAACTTGGCGTTCCTTCACCAGATTTCACAATGGCGGCGGCGTCACAAACTTTCTCATTTTACAGCTAAACCGTGCACTACAAGATGATTCTGAAAACATCTGAGGAGAGAAAAAGGCATTACAGTAACATAATATTGATTCATATTTGATCAGCGCTGCCTAGTTTCACCGTTTGGTCGGAGTTGGCGAGTGATTGACAGCCGGCTCTCATAGACAGCAGCTGGACAGCAGACCTCAGATCAGCTCTTACTGCTCGTTTTCCTCCGGTCTGTGAAATCTTGCAGATGCCGTTAGGAGCACCGGAGGACACAGAGGACACATGATGTTTTTCAGGTTACCTGTTTCATGCACTACTGTCACGATATAGCGACCGTTTTATAAAAATAACTTTTTTTAATCACATTTGCTCCAATCTCGCCTACTTCAGCTTGAAAGCCTCAATATGAGTCACTGAAGTTTCGTCTGCTTTCTTGCAAAACAAACATTGCATTGAACATCATATGTGACTGTAATTTATATCTTTTTCCACGTGTAAAGAGAAACTACAAAAGATTACATTAACTTGTGTTCTCCTCATAGAAAACTTGCCCTACATGCTGCTGTAGGCCTACTGTACACTGTGAAGCAATAAAAACAGAGATTCCACAGCTGATCTGAAATCCTGACACTGAGATGTGACCGTGTATCACTGAATAGCTGCAAGTGCACATCGTGTGCTTGATGGCATTCGTGTGTCTCTGTGTGCCTGCAACTGTGTGAGTGTGACTGTTAAATTGCCATACCTAATACAGTAAAATTGTCATCATCCGTAACATCCGGGAGTCATGGAAAAAGGGGGAGAGGGTGAAGAAAGCAAGCGGTTCCTTCTGCAATCTGAACCAGAACGCTCTTGTTTGGAAAATTCAAAAAGGCAAATATAACAGCGGAAAATTAGATAACGACTGAGAATACAATATTCACCGCTAAATGAATAATCTTATCCTTGTGTATATTACGTCGTGATAGTTGAATTTATGATGAAAAGCAGCCCCACTAATGTAATAAATGACACAAAGCTCCATTCCTATGATTAATACTTCTCTATAGATGCGTTAACAATGGCCGCGAGAGATGTCATTTACACGAGACGAAGATCGTGAACTTCAAGACCGCTGCATGGAAGCGAAGAAAAGCATTAGGGCTTACATCACAGACCAGCATATACAGGTACATAATGACTCACGTGAACTGTCTGGTTGGCTTCGGAAACATGTGTAGCCGTCACACATGCACCAAAAGAGGATTTTTCTTCCAGACATAACTTCAGAAGAAAAACCCCACTTATAAGAGACTTCCCGTCAGGTTTCCCACTGACAAAAAAACACATCACAGGATGGGCCTAATTGTTTTCAGCTGGAGGCCTTTTCAGCTGCTCTTGTCACTTTTCCTTATTCCAAACTTTGCCTTTTAACATTTACAGATAGCCGCGGAGAGGCTCGTAGCGGAGGACTCTGCCAGCGAGCGTGGTGATGTAAGCTGTCACTGCGATGTGTTGCTAGGCAAAGAGGTGGAGAGGGTTCTCTTCTAAAGTGTTGCGGTTACCGCGCGCTGACATTTCTGTCTGCCTGCCACCAGCGAGAAGTGCTGTGTTGAGTAAACAGCGCCGACAACAGCAGCAGATAGACCTGGCACAGGTTGCTGCTCTTTGAACCTCGACACTGACAGGTTAACAGGTTTTTTTTTAACCTGCCAAGTTGCTCTGCTGCTATATTTGCCCCCAAATGCTATTCTAAAACTTGTCGAGCTGCTTGTCCCGTCAATTATTTGTCTCATTTCCAGCACAGCTGATATGTAACTGACGGAGACGCTCATGACTGTCTAACTAATAACGACTTCAGAACATTTGGCTTTCACTCTGAATCTCCTGCAATTAATAAAGTATACAGTAAGCTAGCATGACTAACACTGGAACACCAGTCAACAATGTCTACGACTGACTTTTTCACTATTTCCTGACATTTTATGGACTGCATAATTAATCACCCAATCACCCAAAATAATGGTAAAAAAATACAATAAAAAAATGTCCAGAATTAAGACGAGACGGTGACGAGACGAGACGGTGACGAGACGAGACGGTGACGAGACGGTGACGAGACGAGACGGTGACGAGACGAGACGGTGACGAGACGGTGACGAGACGGTGACGAGACGGCGATGAGATGAGACGGTGACGAGACGGCGATGAGACGAGACAGCACTGAGGTGATTAAACACTAATGGTGATGATATCAAACATGCAATATATAGACTAATGTCGTTTAAAAAATAAAATATTTGATTCACCTTCCACCTTCTCTTCCCCTCTCTCTGTCACTCTGTCAGAGACGGTGGCGGCGCTCACACTGTCTCTGTGTCCTCAGTCCTGACAATTGTGCTACTATAATGCATAAAGTTGTGGTTTGCGGGTCGGGTCAGGGTCGGGTGGTTAACGCATATTTTTGCATGTTGGGCGAGCGGATTGGCTCTCGTAACGGACCGGTGGGTACGACTGAACTGTGCATTACTAATGAACACAGTCAGGAGGACTTTCATCAGATAATGAGATCACATCTTATGTGAAATAAGTTTGACTAACATTACTAAATTATTGGTTTGGCTAGATGATGACTGAAATGTTCAATATAATCTGATGACTAAAAAAGAACATTTGAACCGGGACTAAGCTGACAAAATTAAGAGAAAACATTTTGACTAAAATGTTTTAAAACTAAAACCAAATCTAAATTAGCTGCCAAAACGAACACCGAGCAATCATAACAATCATTCATCGACTTCCTGATTGTTAGACATTGGTAGAATGCGACAGGCCTTGCTTTTTGACTGATAGGTATAAAATCTCACATTTAATATAAGAGAGAAAGAAAGAAAATACTTTGTTGTCTGCTTTTCACGTACAAAAGGCAGAAATTTGCTCTTGGTTCGCATGTGCAAAAACTGCTATAAACAGATTACATTAAAACAACATATCACATCCAGACAGGATAGATATTAAGTGCTGTGTGCTTCAGAAAGTGGCTGTCCTTGTATGTTCACATACTTTATGGCCACATAGCTGGAACATTTTAGGTATTTAACATATTTGTAGTCGCGCTGGAAAGTTTATTTTTAGCCTGGTAATCTGTGAAATAGGAAAATAGAAATCTCAAAATAACAACAACTGATTCATCCTTTGAAAAAATATACACAAAAAGGAAAACATTCCTCCCGACCCTCATTCATTTAGGTCTAACATGCATTTAAAACAGAACCAGCCAATGACTGTGAGAGGGATGACATAAGGGAGCGGACTGAGAGGACTTGATAGTGTCCTATATTCAAAATAGCACAGCTGGGCAGCCAATCCTGCAGCCTGGTCACAGGTCAGCTACAGTAGCGTCTCAGCTAAATTAAGGGGGTCCCTCTCAGTTAAAAACAGCTTCTAGTAATGGATACTGCCCGGCAGCATCGCCACTGGGGTCAGCGTCAGTTACACAGTCTACATAGTGGAGAGGGTGTTTGGTGTCGTTGTGAATAAAAAGCCTCTTGTGTTGAGTACAGCGTGCTGAAGCAGTCTGTGTTTTTACTAAGAGACAAAAGAGTTCGCCCTCACTACAACCCCCGAGATGCTGAGTGGGACATGTTTGGTCAAGGTTACACAACGGGCAAATCACCCTCTCGGCACCATCACCCTCTGTGGTCCGCATTTAGTAACAAAGGTCTGTTTCTAAACACGCTACACCTGTGTCCTAGTTGGTGGCCCTAAATATGTCCAGTGAATAAGCCCACAGAACCAGAACACAGAGCCAGTTAGCCTCAACAGGAGACCCACCTCATCTCGCTACAGTCCATCTCTCCTCCTCTCCACCCTTCACATATTGATCTTTGGACTCTGGGTACATCCCCGTCCTGTTTTTATGAGCATTCTCAATCTGAAATCTACTTATAATTAGGGGTGCACCGATTTATTGGGCAAACATCAGCATCGCCTAGTTGACTGTCATCGGCATATCGGCAAATAAGATGACATTGGCCAATAGCAGTAGACGATGTTTATCTGTTGTGTTGCATCTATTTTGTGTCGGCTGAATGTTGTGTTGGTTATTTGTGGGTCGGTCTTGGACAACAGTAAGTAGCTGCTGATTCAGAGAAGAAGCTACTGGCTGGACACAAATCTTCTGGCATGAAGGCGGGTGCCGTTTGTTTACAAATAAAAGTGAAAGAAAAACTGGAGAAGAACATGTTATGTTCAACAAAAAAACAAGCAGTAAAACAACGGATTACAAGATTTATTAAAAATAATCACTGCGCCACTGGATGGGAACGATCTTCATGTGCGTGTAATGTGTCACTAGAAGCCTTTCAGTCCAACGACTGTGACGCAGCGGCAGGTACGTTACAGTGGGAACATCCTCCATGCCGTGCAGCCCGTGCAGCAGTCCGTTCCCCATAGCGGGATCCAGTCCCGGGTGAGCAGAGTGCAGCAGCACATCTGCAGCAGCACATCTGCACTCTCATCCAGCTGAGGCAGCGAAGCCCGAGGCTGCACCAGCAAAGCGGACTTCTCCATCCGCTCCCCAGCGGCGCTCTGCCGCTACTAGTCAACTAAATCGCGGATGCCGTCGTTTTCTCAAATGGATAGAGAAATAAAAATAAGAAGTGCTAAAATGCGTTGCCAAATATACCTGGGCTGCCGTTAATACCGTACATGGTGGCCCGCCCGGTTAAAGTCTATGTGTGGGAAACACTGCTTATGTTTTTAATCGCTTTTACATTTACATTTAGCCTAATTTATGTTCCACAAAACAAATATTTTTGTTGGCTGTGTAGGCCCTAAGCACTGAAACATTCTTCTCTTTGAGTAGGTCATTGTATAGCAGCTAGAAAGGCGTTTGAAGCAGTAATTTAATAAAAAGAAAGAATAATTTCACGTGAAAGAAGGTTATATTAAAAGGCTGTTTCATAAATTTGTATGATTGTATTTGTGCTCATGAAAAGCTGAATGACTTTAAACCAGCTCAGTTATTTTTTGATAAAGATGAGGTCTTTGTTTCCCTGGAACAGAAGGGGTATAAATAACAAAACCATCGGTATCAGCTATCGGCCAAATAGTTATTTTAACCATCGCTATCAGCCCAGAATTCCACCATCGGTGCATTCCTACTTATAATATATTCAATACTTCTTCTCACTGTTCACATAAAACACTCCTCAGCTCTGCAGGTCCGTCTCTGTGGTGCATTCTGGGTAGTGTAGTTGTGTAGTTTTATGCCCTCTAGCGTGGCGATGGAAGCCAGCAATAGTGAAAACAGCTGTGTGTGTCTCTTTGTAAACAAGCTAAGGGTCTGACCCGGCATCATTAATCCCTCCGCAGTAGGTTTGCAGGCCCCGAGGCTCTCTCTCTCTTTAGGTCTGTCATACTCTCCGTTACCGTGTCTCTTTGCCTCTCTCCCTCTTTAGATCTCTCCTTCTCTTTCACCGCGTCTCCGGCTGTCTCTCCACCTCTCCGGCTTTACATCTCCCGTGTGGATCGCTCTCTGTCACTCCGGGCTCTCCTTCACTTCAAGGATACTCATCCAACAAGTCAGCATTTTGTGGCAGTCGAGGGTTCCTTGTCTGTTTTATTTTTTGTTTGTTTTTCTGTCAGCTCACCTGAAGTTGTTATTTTGCTGCCCCTCCAACTTTCCGTGCGTGTTTGCTCAGCACTTCAGTAGAGACGGAGAAGGCACTGACCGAGTTCAGATCTAGTACCTCTGACATTTATGTTTATTTATAGTATTCACATAAGGGTTTCTTGGGCAGTTTTTCTTGTCTTACATTGTTGTGGAGATACAACGGTATGAAGATTAGGTAATCAACTAATAGCTCTGATCTCGAGAATATGCACAAACAAATGACAAGACAAACCCAGAAATGCAAAGTGCATCATTCGTACTGTAGCTGTTAAAGCGCAGACACCTTTGGGATGTATTTAACCTTTAAATAACTTCCATTTACAGTAATTATTTCATTCCTCTTTTTTTGTCTGTCCATCTCGAGTTCTCCTCATATCCCTTCTCCTTCCTCTGACTCTATTTCAATTGATCGTCCGCCTGTCTCTTCTGTCCAGCCGTCTCTTATTACCGCTATGTCCTCCCTCTCTAAACAAGAATAGGCTGTCCTCATCCGGCCCGTGCACGTTCGTGTCAGACAGGTTACCGTACAAATTAGAGAATGATAGCGTCTCCTCTCCTCCTCTCACCTCTTTCCCCCCCAAAGCCATGCAAAATCTGCAATTAGCTCAAATCAAATGAAGGAAGCCAAATGAAAAATATCGGCAGACTGCTTCCACAGTTGCACCGCCGAAGGATGACAGCGTGCACAACAACACTTAAATCACTGATCCACACTGACACAATCCTGTGCCAGCTAATGATTCCCCCTACCAACTCTGTCAATACCATGAGCGCATGTCATCAGGCCTGATGTACTGTTAAGTGCCCCGGCATTGAATTCATAAGTGAAAATTTGTGGGAGATTTACACACAGAAAAACTGACTTTTTAGCTCCTTAGCATCGCCATCTCATCGTTTAGACAAGTGTGTGACAGATTACTCCCTTTTGTGAAGATTCAAAGACTTAAAAATGAAAGCTTGACTGATCCTGTCGAAAGTCAATCTGACGCCTCGTGTGTAGATTCTAATTACGTCGGTGCTAGCTGACACCTTTTCAGAAAAGAGGGAGACAGAGGGTGTCTGGGGACAGATGAGTTGCTGAATGAAGCTCTATTCACTGTATGTATCTGCTTTAAAGCTGGTGTATCATAGGAGCAAATAGGGGCCTCTTATCTGTTAAGCCTCAAGATCCAACATCACAGGCCAGATGACTCATTTTGTCTCCGGCATTAAGATCTGAAAGGCAACAATGAATTCAGACTGTAGAAACAACTGGTTACAAAAGGTCGTCCTCCTAAATTGGGGCCAAGCAGTTGCAAGAAAGACTAATTTTAGTAAAAAAGACCTCTGATGATTCTCTTTACCAAATACAACTGTATCACTCTGACAACGGGACAATCACACCAGAAGGACTGCAGTGTTTCTGTTTCTGTTCGGTTGTAGGAGTTGGGACGGTAGAGTTCTTCGGAGAGATACAGACAACTGTGAAGGAGAACACAAAGGCATTTTGTTCTGTGACAACAACAAGGACGTAAGGTTGAAGACTGTTCACGTCTACACAAACAAGATTAAGAGTCTACAGCCATGCTAGACTCTGTGAGGCACAGAGCTAAATGCTAACGTCTGCATGCTAATATGGTCACAATGACAAAGCTAAAATGCTGATTTACCATCGGCAGCATCTTCATTTAGCAAGTTAGCGTGCTACCTAGGGACGTCACGATACCACGAATTCCACAAATCGATTTGATACCACGGTAAAAAACAAAAGAAAACAATAAATCCCATGTACTTCACCTGCTGAGAAAAGACACGTCCAAAAGACATCAATTTAACGTCTCTACCGTCCAAAAGACGTCCACTGAGGAGTCAGAAGGAAAGTTTTTGCGACGCCTTTTTTAAACGTCTTTTTAACGTTCCAACTATTGATGTCAACCTGAGGTGCACGTTCGCAGACGTCCAAAAAGGACCCTAACAAGACGTTCAAATATTGAACCCAACTTGCACGTCCACCCGACGTACAAAAGTGTGTGTGGACTGACGGACGTTATACAGACATGATCTGACGTCACATGTTTGCTCGGCAACATCCCCTCCTCTATTGCTGTTTTTTGTTAGGAAGTTAAACACGTCATAATTCCCCCTCCAATATCTATTTTATATTGCCGTGAAAACGTCTCCTTTAATCAACTGGATTTATTCAAGTTTCTCGCCAAAAGGTACATTTTACAAGATTGCATTTGACCAAATCATGATAACATTATAATTTGCCCAATATTAATTTTTACTGAATAGAGTCTGAACGCATCATAATGTAAATAAATGGCCCCTCCGGTGTTGACATCGACAGGAAGAGAGCTAGTTAACATTAGCTGTTAGCAGCCGGTAAGCAGCACAGTCCTGCAAGGAGCTAACGGCTAACGTTAACTAGCTCTCGTCCTGCCGTTGTCAACACTGATTTGTTGTTCGCAATGTAGCGTCATCAGGGAGAAAATAGTGTGCGTCCCCCAGGTGCGTCGATAGTGAGTTCACTGCATCCCAAACACAATTGTCCCCTGGACAACGGGACGCCATTAGTCTCAAGCCCTGACGTACTGCAGGCTCGACTGTGGCACTGTAGAAAAGTGAGTATGTCACGTTTTCAGACTTTTGGCATCGACTTGGTACTTGGTAATATTGGCTAATTAACATTAAACACTAAGTACAACTGAGGGGGACGGGTGACATTCTGGGACGAAGCAGACAGTAACCCTATAACAATATAGGCGACTATTATTTACCAAACAGACATATTTCACCCGCTTCACAATCCTAGATTTACTGCTGAATCGATTTCGCCCGCCGAGCATCAGCAGGTAACCCCGATCTGTGGAGTCTGTGAGTTCAGTGCCCAGCTTTGTGGTGACAGCCCGCCATTTTTAGTCAATCACTTATCAGAGCGTGACCAAAGGCTAAGGCTCTGAGGTGAAATCAAGCTGGCTTAGCCAAGCGAGTGTGCCATTTTCTGGATAAGAGGCAGAGAGGAGTAGAGGTCAGAGCTCCGTGGCTGACCTGGAACAATCCTGTCATCTCCTCAGCGGCCACAAATTGCGGAGTTGGAGGAGAGAGAGAGGGCGAGTTTGGGCAAAGCAGAGAGAGACTCACTGGGAGCGAGAGAAAGAAACTGATAAGCCATGGCATGACTCCAAATTGTAGTAAATTCTGCTGCCACATTGGGGAGGAGAATGTCACAGGATCTTGTTAGATACACCAAAGCTCAACTAATTTTCGAGGACGAGAACGCGCCGCACAGAGGCGTGTGTCTGAGATGGAAGAGAGAAGAAGAAGAAAAATACATCAGTCCGCCCACACTGACTAACCTTTAAACAAATCAGGCTGGAACAGAAACGCTGAGGAGTGAGGAGCAACTACACCAACAGGAATTTTAATTAAGAGAATGCCGAAAATACAACAGCATGAGTTCATGAGCAGAGAAGAAACACCTGAAGTTGACATTTGTAGAGAAGGAACGCAAGAATGAACTCTCTATTAGACAATAATCCCTAAGGGGGAGAGAGAGAGAGAGGATGAAGGAGAGGAGAAAAATGAAATGGAGAGGAAGAGGCCAGAAAAAGTCACTCTGAACCCTCTTTTATCTTTAAATAGGAAGTAAAGCTGAATCTTCCTCCATCATGTAGCGATTGACAGTTAGCTGAGACAAAAATTGAGGAAAGACACGGATTGACTACTCGAGTATAACATTTCACCTGACAGTGGAAGTGTCTGCAAAAGGTGCAGTTGCGTAACATTTCTGAAAAACACCAAACAGGGCCGAGGGGGATTCATAAAAGAATCAAACATCAACACACTGCAATGGAAGAGAAGGCTATAGTGGCTGACTTTGCCAAAGCAGCTCAGTAACAGGAAATTTCCATCATCAAATAAAACCCTCCTCTCTGCACCGACGCTGGATCGACTCACAAAGCCTCAGCATTCCACATTATTTCCCTACTTTGATAGAGCATTGTTTAGGTGGTTTGTTGGTATTAGTGGTGGACTAATACGTCATTTAAAACAAACTACGCCACACTCATACGCTACCGTCGTTCCGTTTTGTCGCGGAACCGTTTGCTTTTCATTTCGGTGCCCATGTTAAAGTGGCAGTAGGCGGCATATTTTTGGCATCATTGAGCAAAAATTCCATAATAACCATTCAGCATATTGCAATTCAAGTGTTCTGAGAGACTTCTGCACCTCCTCATGGCTCTGTTTTCCATCCATCCATCCATCTTCAACCTCTTATCCGGGATCGGGTCGCGGGGGCAACAGCTCCAGCAGGAGACCCCAAACTTCCCTTTCCCGGGCCACATTAACCAGCTCTGACTGGGGGATCCCGAGGCGTTCCCAGGCCAGTGTGGAGATATAATCTCTCCACCTAGTCCTGGGTCTTCCCCGTGGTCTCCTCCCAGCTGGTCGTGCCTGGAACGCCTCCCAAGGGAGGCGCCCAGGGGGCATCCTTACTAGATGCCCGAACCACCTCAACTGGCTCCTTTCGACGCAAAGGAGCAGCGACTCTACTCCGAGTCCCTCACGGATGACTGAGCTTCTCACCCTATCTCTAAGGGAGACGCCAGCCACCCTCCTGAGGAAACCCATTTCGGCCGCTTGTACCCGCGATCTAGTTCTTTCGGTCATGACCCAACACTCATGACCATAGGTGAGAGTAGGAACGAAGATTGACCAGTAGATCGAGAGCTTTGCCTTCCGGCTCAGCTCTCTTTTCGTCACAACGGTGCGGTTAAGCGAATGCAATACCGCCCCCCCGCTGCTCCGATTCTCCGACCAATCTCATGTTCCATAGTCCCCTCACTCGCGAACAAGACCCCGAGGTACTTGAACTAGTTCACTTGGGGTAAGGACTCATTCCCTACCCGGAGTAGGCAATCCATCGGTTTCCTGCTGCTCTGTTTTCATGCTTTAAAACATCTAGCCCTTGAAGGAAGACGTTGGCCAATCACAGGTCATTTCAGCAAGAGAGAGTTCCTATTGGCTGTGACCTGGCTGGTGGGCGCTGCTTGGTATTTCCTCAGCAGATCTCAACATGGCGAAAGAGCGAGAACGAGCGCGGTGTGTGAGTGAAGGCAGGCAGAGGAGCAGAGTAGCAGAGTACAGCAGAGACTCCGGTCCTAAACCAAAGCTACGGTCTCCCCCGCGTCCTCCGACCGCGGCCAACACTGTTTTGCAAGACGGGCTTCACTAGATAGAACTTTGCGGTTTTGGTGCTTCCGTGTAGTTTGTGTTGGAGTCTGAGTCTGAACAGCGTAGACACACGCGAGCGCGCATGGGACACCGACCCGGGTGATTTATACGTGTAAGAAGTTACAAACAGTCCCTTTAAGATATGTCCCCTTACATTGCCAATATAAAGAAAAGAGGTAGATTCATGTCTTGAGTGGAGTGTCCCTTTTAATTTTGGATCACCGTGATATAATACTGTCAATGAAAAAAACAAAAGAAATACTGTGATATGTATTTTAGGTCGTATCGCCCAGACCTAGTTGGTATTAATCACAACATTTATGAAACTATATGTTCCAGAGCAAACAGTTTATATTTCCTCAGCAATCCAGGAACTCACATGTATTTCCTAGAAGCTAAAGCTTGATGTAACTACACATTTGATTTGTTGTATAGCAGCGATTTGTTCTTCCCAGAGAGATCGCATTCGGGGAATCAAACAGTAATTTGTAACATTACTCTGTCTGTTTGTATTTAATTTCCAAATTCATTAGGCAGCAAATATGTTCAACAAATTGCTTTTGGCAATATCAACAAAGATTGTCACTGTGGGTTACACCTTCAAGACTGACAGACAGGGAAGAAACACACTATCAAGTCTTACATTATCTGCAGTATTAGCACCACGGCTTACTTAAGATTGACTTTGTTTGCTGCAATTAGCTTGTTTGGAGGATAACAGCGCAGACATAATCACGTACATGCATGTTAAACCAACCAGTTCTGCAAAGGTGGAACACTGGCTGTCTGACACAAGCTTTCTATCTAATGGGGGTCCTCATGTAATCAAATGCTTCTTCATTCACTGCCACCACTGTGGCGGAGCAACGTAACACAAAAGTGATCAATACCAACGTAGGCAAGCCAAGCATAACAGATACAGCGGTCTGATCTGTCTGCTGTGTCGGAGCAGCGAGAATTACATGTGACAACTGCAGGAGTCTGGAGAGCTGAGCATCAGCTTTGTAATGAGGATCAATATCAAAATAGTCACCGAGGGTACACATACGTATAATGTATATGACAGGGGCTGTTTAGCTAAACATACTACAGCAGTGTTTTAATTGTGGATTATTACTATTATTTACAAATTACCACACGTTTCTTAACCTTTCTCTGTCTAAAATAAATATAAATGACATTTATAATGAAATGAAATGGCCATTATGAAAGGCAAACTCTATGTAGAAAGAAAGGGCTGACAGCAGCAGAAACACAGAAACGCAGCTGGTCTGAACACCGGACAAGTGAATCACGCAGCCGCCACGCCACGTGAAATGATCAGAATTAGCATATGAATTCTTGAGTTATTGCCAAAAAAGTGTTTTGTGAGGTCACAGTGACCTTTGACCACTAAAATCTAATCAGTTCATCCTTGAGTCAAAGCGGACTGTCGCCGGCGCGGAGGCATAAAAAACTGTACATGCTTGCTCCCAGTCAAAACGGTGATAAATACGGATTGGAGGCCAAAAATTGGGATATGAATCTATGTGATGAAGAGATGAAGACAGAAGATGGCGCTGATCAAAACAGGTCAAACTGCTAAACCTTCTGATGATCATGGATCATCATCAAACGATAAATGACAGCTAATGCTATTATAGATATATATTTATCATGTGTCCATGTCACATTTAGATGCATGGCTTTCCTCTCTCATGTGCACCTTACAGCTGTTAATATGAACAGTCATTTATTTCAATAAGGCAGCTGGCATCTCTCCCGTGGTGGGGGGAGATAATGTTAGTGAAGAAGACCCAGCTGCAGTCCAAATCAGAGCCATTGATTTGGCCCTCAGCTTTACGGGACAGTTAGGCTGCCAAAGGAGACGCCACTGCGGGCGATCGCAGGGCTCAGCTGGCCTCCTGGCCCCCTGCATTAGTAACCCTTCCAATTACTAAGACAGTGTCCAGATGCTCATCTGCTTACATAATGTCTCTCCTCTCCTCTTTGTGACCCCAAGTTCAACTTGACTGACAAGATGCTGCATAATCACTCTAATGGTGTATTTATATTCTATGTCTTATGTATTAATTCAGCTGCTATCACTTCCACGTTGTGCTAAATTCCTGTTAATGTACAAATCTGTGGATCAAAATACGACTTAAAATAAGGTTCTTCTTCACCTGAGTGGATTTTCATGTTGTCCGTCTGCTGCTAAACCGTCAAACATTTTGTATTTATTATTGTCATCTATAGTGATTATTTGCATAGAAACACACAATTAAAATCATTAGGAAATAAGTGATTGCATTTATATTTAAATATTTACTTTGATTCTAATAAGTCTTGGCATTAGTAGTTCTAATGATATATTATAATCTGCTTAGAGCTAGTGTTAGGAGGTCATAATCCCCTCTCTAATATCTATTTTATATTGCTGTGAAAACATCTCCTTCAAACAATTATATGTATTCAAGTTTCTCGTCAAAAACTACATTTTGCAAGATTACATTTGAACGCAATGAAAGTCAATGCAACCTCCGTTAACGTTAGCCGTTAGCTCCGTGCTGTCTGCAGACGAGCCGGTCACTGTGATGACTCTGAGCAGCATCATGTCTGAGTAAGTTAGTTGTTCCGAATGTTTTTAAGGATGTTCATACACGGATTATTTTGGACTTGCAGTTGTGAAAAATTGCAGCTTTATGTCTTCTTCACTCACACCGAAGAACTTCCACACCAACGTGCGTGTGCATGTGTGTGGCTGTGACGTTACTGTCTGTGTTGCTGTACACCGACGTAAAACTATGTGGCGGCGGCACATGTGTGTAAATGTGATCTCTAATATGCAGCGGAGTTTTCTATGAGCGGAGCACGCATGTTACACGTCAATATCGCAGTCGATCATGTTCATTTAATCATGGGAAGCCAAAATTGTGATTAATATTCGATTAACTGCAGCCCTAGCCTCCATCTGCAAGTTTACTTGAAGATAAATAACCGGATTACCTGCTGCCCCCCCGGCTAGTTTCAGATTGTGGGAGCGAGCATAGAGACAAAAATTCATTCAAGTTTACTCTGAATTTTGGCTATAAACCCGACTACTTTTATGACAAGCACAGCGAGGCTAGATCTTAGAGAATGAGAAATGGGGATGTTTATGAGTGCGCCTGCAGAGGGTAAGGTCCCCTTCTGACTTCACACACGGTTTTTGAAGTAGGAATTCTTCTTGTGTTGTGAGGCCTATTCAGCATCCAGCAGAGACAGTGACAGAGTATTTTACATTTTCCATACATATTTCTCCGTGCCTTCTTCTCACAGGATACCACATGAAAAGCACTTCACAGCCAGAAACAACTCTTTTCATGCTTCAGAAGAGCAGGAAAAAAAAATCCGTCTCTGATATTGTGCATAGCACTACCACGCACCTGAACAACAGCAGGATTACTGATCTGTCTAGCGGCATGTTAAATTACTCAATTGTATGCAAGAGTATATCTGTGTGTTCGGGCCTGTTTTCTCATTACTTTCAATGCGTGTCTCAGCTTAATATCTGTGCCGCTGGTACAGAGGGAAGGCCAGAGATCACTGTGTACACGACAAAGTGTAATCTTCAATCATCTGCTCACTATTGTGCTGCCTACTGATACATCCTCTTAAGAATACCTCCATGCTGTTGAGCTTCAGCTTTGAGTAGCCTCCACACGACAAAGGACATTAATACACCATGATCAATCTGTACTATCATCACTCAGGAGGAAATCTTTGCCTATATTCACCCTGTGCATCAAAATTGTAAGCCTGACAGACAACTCAAAAGTTTCACAAGCTGATTTTGCTGCTTTTCTGTTTTTGTTAATTGAACTTTTAACTGTTGGTCGGAAAAAACAAGCAATGGGAAACTGCCGTCTTAGACTTTAGGATATTGTGATGGGCATTTACCCCCATTTTCTGACGTTTTTATAGACTAAATGAGTCTTTGCTTAATCAAAAACTGACATATACCTCATATTTGCAACACAATATTTGTATGAATATGTAAAAATGGACGTTTAGTTGCACTCTGCAGCTCGTGTCTGCGTGTCTGAACTAGTTTCAGCTGCTCCCCGTGTTACGGCACTTCGGTTAATATGATTTGGGTTTTGATAGCAATGAATGTGCGTCTGAACGTCTCCATCCTGATCCCAGCATTAGCCCTGCGATCGTCTGATGTCTGCAGCCCCTCTCAATGTAAGCTCTGATTAAGCCATTCGTTACACTCGGGCCCTAATTTGCACAGCACTTCCCTCAAGTGCAATTTGCGCCTACTTTTAAACGCTGAAACATGACTGATAGATCAAAAAACAGCACACTTGTTTAGTGGAGGGAAAGATGCAGCCAGAAATATCTGTGTATAATCTTTGATGTGAGGTGTTTATTCATTTTCCCATTAAAAACATGGAAACTGCACTTCAGGCCAAGTTTATGCTTTATAAATGTCGGCCTCTGTAGTTTCACTCCGAGGCCGGAGAGTGATGAAAGGCCTGTTTTCATTAGCGGCAGCTGATTTTCTGACGGCCTATCGGATGATGTTTGTTATCTTGTAGGAGACAGCTGGAGGATCAGATAGATCCGTCTGTCAACTGATATGCAGATTGTCTGCTTTGGCTTCTTTAACTGATTTCATCAAGTCTCTGCCTCAGCCAAGATAGTAGAAAGAAGAAATTCCCCCATTAAACTAATCATACATGTCAATAGTTTTTAAAGCTAAAAAGCACTATGAGGGCTCTGCTCCTAAAGCTTATAGCTACAGTGCATATGACTGATAGAATATAAGCTAGTGCTGGTACTTGAAAGTGCTAAATAATGCTAAAACATATCCGGACGGACCTCCATTTCAGCGGTTTCTGCCTGCGAAATATATGTTTGACTCACTGATCACCGTCATTCTGCATAATAATTAGCCATGTGCTTCGGTTTATTGCAAAGAGAGTGTGTATTTTCGGAGCACTGGGCGTTTGTTTTCAGGGTAACGGACTGTCTGTCTGTCTGAATGGGCTTTTTTTCTGTCAAATGGGAAATTTTTTGGACTATTGGTGTTACGCTATAACAATGGGCCGTCCCCTTCTCAACACCCAATAATGTACGACAAACACTATGACACCTCAACAACCAAATAAAGGACATGATAAGGCTTGAGATCGCCCAGCAGCTGGGAAACGATGAAGATGGTAATGTAGCTGATATGCACTTGCCAATGTCAGGCTGGCCGGCAATGTCAACAAAACAAGGAGAAGCTTGGATTACGAGACACACAGAGGGAGAGCGACTTCCTTCTCTGCTCAGGTAGACATTACTCCTCTATATCTTTACACAGCTAATCTTTTTTTGCTGCTATATTAATGCTCTGGATATCGCATAGAGAACCTTTAAAGGGTAACTTGAAGTAGTTTTTTTTCTGTTATGACTGTTCTAATCAGACTGCAATATCTGAGGGTCAACGTACGTACAGTCACCAGTCCTACTCTGAAAAGTAGTCCACCACTTCACTGCAATGTTTCAGCTCGGTTTATGTTCAAATATAAATGTGATCGGACTTGACTCCACACTTCTAGTGCTTTCGAAAAAACTCCCCTCAGCTCAACACCAACATCAAGGCAAGTGACAATTTACTGTTTGTTTGAAAACCCCATCAAACGCAAGGAACTCTTTCCACTCGGCTTTACGGAGAAACAAACAGAAAACAAAAAGAATTCAGATTAGACTATTCAGATATATTTGGCGTCATTACCATCTCACCACCTCTCATCCTTCATGCGTGGCAGCAATTCATGTGAAGCATCTTTTGACAGCTTGTGCATAAAATCCAAGCACTTGGCTGTATGCTAAGCGTTATGAAAAACAGCCTCTTTTCAGTGTTTAACATATTTTAGTGGGAGTCAACCACAGGGACCCGACGAGAGTTAAGACCCGACAGCAGCGTTGGCACGTCTCTGGTGAATGGCATCATTAATGCTTGGCTGGCGGATTGGCAGCTGGGTATTGATGGTCCATTCCAGCATGTGACTGGGGAGTTGGGGTGAAGGGACAGGGGAGTGGGGGGCGGGGGGGGGTTGGTGTGCTAATGTGATTCAAACACGCCCTTTTTATAATAGGGCTTGTCCCTGTGCCAGGGGAAGCGTGGTGGCATAAACTAGTGGGTGATTACGTTAAACAAATGACTGCCTCATTAGCTAGACCCCCAGAGTGTCTCGTGCATACATACAAACAGACACACACACATGCTGTCCTATGATTCCTCTCACACACACACACACACGTTCAGACACTCACAGTGACATAAGCATTACGTTGGCTTTGTACACAGAAAAGGGCAGAGCACAAAGGCAATGCTCAGGAGGGTACAAGCTCCATCCAATAGACTAATTAACATCTCCCAATTACACCAGCCAGCGCTCTATGGTGCTCCAGTTAGCTTTGGATGATACAACACAATACAACAGAATGTGTCACTACCAGCGTCCGTGTCCAAACAACATCTGAGCCGCTCCCCCAAAAGCCGAGCTAATGACTGCAATTAGCATCATTAGATTGCGAGCTCGGGCCTCAGCTGGTGGGAAGTCGGACAGATATTTCGTGGGTTTTTTTGCCACATAGCTCAATGTATGAAAATCAGGGAGCTTGTTTATGCAACAGCATAATGAGAGAGGCTAGATTGATATCTCAGGTCCTTAATTACTTGACCTGATTTGCCCCGAACCATCCACCTCACACTGCCTCAGTGGCGTAATCACAGCACAGCGCTCGCAGATTCACAATCAGGCAAAACTCTGCAAAGACAAATATGTTTACAACAATTAATTGATTACTCGATTAGTGACAAAAATAAATCACAATTTTCCAGAGCACAACGGGGCGTCTTCGAATTTCTATTTTGACCAAAAGTTCAAAGGCCAAAGATATTCCATTTATGATAATATGACGGGACAAAATCAGCAACTCCTCACAATAGAGAGGCTTAGAGCAGCTAACGTTTTTTATCTTGATACATGACATAAACAATTAGTCAATCATTAAAGAAACTATTCAACTAATCATTTCAACATAAAAGACTCTGTACATGGAATGACCAGTTTAACATCACCTTCAATAGTTTAGTTTATTAGTTTATTTAACAGGGGCCATGTACAACACAACACACTTTACAATACTAATATCATTCATTCATTAGCTCCGTTTGGGACTAACGTTATCAATCGCATCCATGTAATTAATTCAGCTCTGATGTCGGACCGTTTTCGTGTCAAATTATTGATTTCTTAAGTAAGTAGCCGTGTAATAAGCAGGATAATGTACAGCCAGCGGGTCATTGTTGTGAAATAATTACTGAATTAACCACTGGTAGTGGAGGCTGATGTCGTTTGTTTTCTTCCGGAAAAAGGGTCAGAGGCGTGACGAATCAGGGAAGCACACATCGTGAGAGCCAATCATGAATGTGGGTGTCTGCGTCTTTGTTTTCAAAGGTCTTCATTTGTGCCTGTCCAGACTAAAACGCTACGCTGCAGCTGGTGATAAATGATGGATTTAACCTGTTTGTCCATCGGTTTTCCGTTGCAGCTGGGCGGCTTAACGAGGTCAACGAGGGTCAGTTATCGGTTAGGAAAACAATTTCTAAATCAGCATCCCTAATTTAAAGCAAAACCGTTTGCAAAATTTACAAACAGTACATCACACATATAAAACAATGTTGTACATTGTGTATGTTGTTGGTTCCATACATACAAAGGTTTAGATCAGTGATCCCATTATTGTTTTTTCTTGAGCCGTTTTTCAAAGAGGAACTATCATGCTCATTTCCAGGTGCATACAGCACTTGGATTTCTGGTTTCTACTCGAACATGGTTTCATGCTTTAATGTTCAAAAAATGCTTAACTTTCTCATACCGGCTGTGCTGCAGCACCTCTTTTCACCCTCTGTCTGTTCTCTCCCCTTGTTTCAGACAGGAGAAGTGTTTCTGTGGGGGAGAGTAACTCCCTTTGGAATTGACTTTGGACTTTGTAACTTTGCAAACGTTTTATATGCACAAAAAACTATATACCACATTAATGGGAAGGGAAAAAAGCATAATAGGTCCCCTTTATATGTTTTAAAATACTGAAGCTTGTGCATTATCTGATGTGGGTGGGAATTGAGTTGCATTTATTTGCTGCTCTGACTGAAAATGCTGATTGTACGAAAGCAGTTTCCCTAAATTTAGCCGAGCAGTCACCTCTGGCTGATGCCCTGGTCTCGCTGGCGTTGTCCCTGCAGAATGGGGGTTTGTAGGGGTTGTAAATACGTACGGTTTGAGATGGGAGCACCGCTGGCACAGAGAGATGTTTCTTTGTCAATATTAAGAGCAGTGAAAATGAATAGTGTGCATTAACCTGATATTTAATTATACCTACATAAAGTAATGTTTTAATATGGAGCCAAAATGATGCTGTTCACACACAGCTGGCTTCATCTTGGAATGAAAAGTACATCTCCGGACTGCTTTGGCATCCTGCTGTGGCCAGTCTGATTTGGGTGTTTTTGATCATGTGAATGTGATGGGTATTTCTCCACTCAGAGAGCGGATATTAGCCTTTAAAAACGGTGGGTGGCTGCAAGCTTTCAAACATAAGCCCCTGGGAGCCACATTAACTAGTGGGAGGATACCCAGGAAAACCACAGTGAGCTCACTGACCGGCGGAGAGGAACACACTGATCTTATTCAGGGAGGAGGGCGGCCTTCGCCCACTGGGACGTTGGTCTCAGTACAAACACTCCAGCATCTGCCACCTGACCATTAGCTAAATAATGCATGGAGCTTGTGGGAGGCCTGTCACTACCAGCCTCATACTCATTACTGCTGCTGAGTGGTGTGAAAAGTCAAGTCAGCAAATGCGCCGGAGCAGGAGAGAGATGGCAATGCATGCAAACATGCACAAAGCCACACAAACACACATGCAGAAAGTGTGGCTTCCCAGATGGCTTAGAGTGAAAGCTTGCAGACATCCACGGATTAAAGAAGGTTTCTTGAGATTATGTGGAAAAGCTAAGTGTGGTTGGATTAAGCTCACTACCAAAAAATGTGACCAAAGTTTAGGACGTGAGCAGTTCATCCGTCAATCTCCAGCGCAGAGACAAGATTAAACAGCGTGTGTATGAAAATCAGAGTGTGAGTCAGGCCTTTGAACGGCAAACAGCAGGACAGACTTGCAGTATATCCGCATCACTGCAGGCCCAAAAGTCACAGTGACCCAGAGCTCTCTCTCCCTTCAGGAGCGTTTCCCATCAGAAGCCTGTTACACCGCAAAGGCCATTTTACTCCCAAAATAGCAAATCTGGGGAAATGTAATCTTTGAAGCCTCAGCTAAAATAGCCTGACAAAGCCATTTTCTGGCAGAGCAACAGACGGAAAGCTCAGACACCGGAGCTAAATTTCAAATGACTCGTTCTTTTAGACTTTTACATTATTTGTTCTTGGTCTGACATTACGGTTATATTGGTTCACCTAAAGCACATTCGCTTGTTGACTGCATGAAAGTCTCTGGCAGAGTTTCGAAGGCACGAGAGCAGTTGGTTTGGTAAGACCGGGACATCAACCACAGTTGTGATAATGGTTAGTTGCCGAGCCAATGTCATTACCAAGTGACAAGTCAAATAGTTCTCTATTGATTATTTCTGCCATTTATAGATTCATAGTTTAAAGGTTCCATCTATACTATATCCAGAGCATTAATATAGCAGCAAACAACTATTTACTATGTAAAGATATAGAGGATTATTACACGGCGGTGTTGAATACTCAATTCTGATTGGTCAATCATGGCTGTTAAGCGGTCTGTAATTTCTCTATAACAGACCGTTGCTATGTATAACAGACCGTTGTTATGGACGCAGCTCTGATGTCGGACTATGGCGGACTTTTTCTGTGTCAAATTATTGATTTCTTCAGTAAGCAGGTGTGTAATAAACGGGATAATGTACAACTAGCGGGTCATTGTTGTGAACGAATCCCCTTCAGGGCGCTGAGAGTCCCCTCCGCTTCGCGTCAGGCTCCACCCCTTCGCAGCATCGCCCTGTAGGGGATTCTTTCACAACAATGACCGGCTCGCTGTACATTATCCCTTGCGTAATGTCTACCTGAGCAGAGAATGAAGTCGCTCTCCATCTGTTTGTGTTCTCCGTGCTTTGTTAACATGCCGGCCGCACATGCTGTTAGTGCATATGAGTGCATGTGAGTGTGCCCCATTGACTAGCTCATGGCGGACGCTCTGCACTGCTCTCATACAGCGGTTACAGCTGATAACGCTGTCCCAACCGATGGCACCGTTGCGGAAGTGTAGCACTAGTACTGTTAGCACCGTTAGCTAAGAACCGCCGTCTCAGCCATCGCTATGTTGAGGCAATAAAATGCTCCCAATCTCACATTTAGCACCTTAAAGGCCTTTACACACTGGCAGCGTTTTTGTTTTTTTCAAGCGATTTATTCGCTTGTCAATGTATTTTTTCAAACTGTTGTTTGTCTCATGAATACTTTCACACAAGAATGTGAATATTATCCGGCAAAAAAGCTAATTTTATTCCGTTGTGAGGTCGATTTTTCTGAGCTTTCGCACCGCAAGTAAAGGCATCAACCAATCACGTTGAGTAGCGCCTATATTTATAACATCACAGAGGCTCCGTAGTCCGAACCAAGACGGCAAACTATTATTACTCCTGTAATCCTTGACAAAGGCAGCGCAGACCAGATCCACTCCATCCGTTCTTATATTTCACAATAAAAGCCCTAGATATATAATATTCACAGGAGAGTATTTCGCATTTTCGTGTTGCTTATTCAACGCAGGATCAAACCTGTGATGGGTATTTTGACCTGCTAACAGTCCAAAACTCAAAGGTTATATTGATATAACACAGAGAGAAGCAGCAAATCCTCACATATGAGAAGCTGGTACGAGAGAACATACATAACCACAACTGTATAACACAGCGCTCTATACTGTAGGACTCTATCAAAGTATCCCCCTGCCACGCTCTTATTGCCCATTGCTTTCATCAACTCCCCCATGCTCTGGATAATTAACAATTGGGTAAGGCCTAATCACACGGACATGGGATGGGAATTGATTCGATTTGACCTTGGTTTAACCGGGAGACCCTCCCGGGACACTGGCAGGAGGTTAACACATCGGACGTGAACGCTGAAGAGACAGAGGAAGCAGAAAAGCAGTGGGACTTTGATAAGTGCCATCAGCTGCTCCCCCAATCTGACAAGGTGACTGCACAAAACAACGAGACTGCTGCTGCCACAGGAAGAGGTCGCAGGGTTGTCTGGTGTAGACGTATACAAATGTAGATGTATACATACGGACACACTAGGGCTGCAAAATCGTTTTAACGCCATTAATACAGTCGACCTTTCGGAGGTTGTAGTGGGCTCAGTTTTACAGCTAGAGTGAAGATCCTGGCATCATATGAAACTAGAATCCATTGGTACCAACCATGTCGTACCAGCTAGTCGCAAATGAGGCAAAATAACGCTCCAAACTTACGCTAAATTTTGGCGAGGAAACACTGTCATGGCCATTTTCAAAGGGGTCCCTTGACCTCTGACCTCCAGATCAGTGAATGTAAATGGGTTCTATGGGTACCCACGAGTCTCCCCTTTACAGACATGCCCACTTTATGATAATCACATGCAGTTTGGGGCAAGTCATAGTCAAGTCAGCACACTGACACACTGACAGCTGTTGTTGCCTGTTGGGCTGCAGTTTGCCATGTTATGATTTGAGCATATTGTTTTATGCTAAATGCAGTACCTGTGAGGGTTTCTGGACAATATCTGTCATTGTTTTGTGTTGTTAATTGATTTACAATAATAATAGATATATACATACATTTGCATAAAGCAGCATATTTGTCCACTCCCATGTTGATAAGAGTATTAAATACTTGACAGGTACATTTTGAACAGATAAAAAAGGTGCGATTAATCACAATTTAATATTTGAATCCATAGACAGCCCTAGTACACACACTAGAGGACAAATAGAAAGCACATGCACATATGTAAACAGGTATGGACAGTCATCTGTACCCACACACATGCAGCTTCATGTGATCTGCACCATTGAGCAAACCATCTGTTTAGGACTTTTGAGTTTGTGCAGTCTATATGTTGTTATCCTCATTCTGCATAACATCCAGTGACATGAATGTAATGAAACAAGACAGTCAATCTCCTCAAACGTTTGAATTTCTGAGAGAAATATGCGATGCTGTTATTACTAGCTCTTCAGTCAGAGACCTTACCGAGTTTACGTTACACTGTACTATACAGGTACGCTGCACAGGTTACCAATGTCAAGGGCTCTTGTATTAAACAAGATGAAAGAACATTGCTACTCTTTGACCGAAGCCACATCCCAACACAAAAAAAGCAGAAGTGAGATTTTAGTTGTGGGTTTCAGCAGGATGCAGACCAGCTTTGCCAATGTATAAATAAATCATGACTAAATCCTGAACTAAACTCTGAAATCAGACAACACAAATAGCTCACAAACAGACTACGAGTGACCCGCTAAACCCAGCGAGTAGGTGTGCTCTGCTGTGCAGGGATGCAACAGAAAGCCGTCAAGAAAAACTGGATGAAAACATAAAAGCCGTTATATACCAACAAGTAAACATCTCGCTCAGAAAGCAGTTCAAAAGGTTGCAAAGACTTCCCAAGTGTCTCGCCTAATAGACTGTGTATACACGCTGTGTCTTCCTACACCGGGAGGAGCAGTTTAAAAAGGATTTTTTTTCCTCTCAAATCCAAACAACTGTTTTTGGACGTCAAATTTTTTTGGACATGAAAGGGAACAACTGCAGTGAACCAGACAAAACAAACCCTTTACATGTCAAAAGTAAGTACAGAAAAAGTGAACATGATGTCTCTAGACATTCAAGTTATATATTTTTTTGGAGCGTATATTCTTTTGAGAAAGTTTTTTTTTTGCCCGTGCAGTTTTTGCACGACGTGTTCAGCGACAACAAGTCCGTCCTAGAAATGTCAATGTGCCAAAATGAGACTCCGGGATCACAGTTAATTTTTCGCTTGGTAATTCCTAAAGCCTGTTTCAGTGGGAGTAAATTGAGTTGGGCAACAAAACGGGACCGGAAGATGACAACCTCTGAAAGCCTCGAGAGTTGAGAAGAAAGAGAAGTGTCACAATTCAATTTGCAACCTAAACTGCACTGAGCCTTACCTATTAGTGTTGCCTTGTCCGTGTGGATAGATGAGGGATAGGTTAATGTGTTTGACATTACGGTGGTGTTGAATAAGGTGTAGCTGATAGAATTAGTCCTCCCTAGCAGTCAGAAATGAACATCTGTCCTCAGAGGTGCATTGTTTTCTCTAACTAATTAGATTCAGATCTTTCAGTGTTTGCAACAGGCTCCTGCAGATCTTCTATCAGTCTGTAGCAACCAGTGCTCTGTTCTTCAAGGCGTGGAGGTCAGCAGTCTCAACAAGCTATTAAAAAAAGGCCAACTAGGTGGGCACCCAAGATTGATGTCACCAATTCAGTATCCAACCAAATGTGAAATATGGTCACAATCTCTCCTTCTTTTCCTGAGTTATGGCGTTGAATAATGGCCAGAAAAGCATTTTTGCAGAACGTTATCAGCCCCTTTACACCTGGCAACCTGATTACATTTACATCTGGTATTAATGTGTGTCTCCAGTGTCCACATTGAGATCAACTGGAGGCTGCACATCAGCCCGAGGGCCTGCAAATGTGACTTTGAGGTACGTCTACACTGCACACAAGAGGGATGAGGAGAGGAGACAGAGCGGTGGCGGTGGCGGTGGCGGTGATGACCTCTCTGGTCACGCCGGTTCAGTGACCGGAGAAGCGCTGAGAACGCACCTGGCCGAAGCTTTGAATGTTTGCTGTTGATTACTACCAAAGAAATGGTACTCAGGACCAACCTAGCATTACATATTTCTGGATTGAAAACAACATTGCATTTACACTTGTGTTCAATTCAATTCAACCACCTCCGGAGGTGTTTGGTCTGTCGGATCACAATCCGTCCTCAATGCGTTTTGGGTGCATTTTAGGGCTGACCCGAATGCTTCGAAGCGTTGACCGTTGCCGTGCGATTGCTGTGTTCACACCTGCCCAAACAAACCGCACCAAGAGGGTAAACACTCCAGGGTTGGATTCAACCAAACTAAACAAGGCAGGTGTGAATACGCCCTTAATGCCAGGTGTGAAGAGTCTAAGGTTTCACAGTGAAGTTGATCTTTGACCTTTTGGATATAAAATGTCATCATCATTTTACCTTTTATCCTAAATTTGTGTGAAATGTTGTCATAAGTAGCATATGAATTCTTGAGTTACAGCCAAAAACATATTTTGTGAAGTCACAGTGACCTTTGACCTTTGACCACCAAAATCACATTAGTTCATCCTTGAGTCCAAGTGGACGTTTGTGCCCAATTTGAAGAAATTCCCTCCAGGTGTTCCTGAGATATCACGTTGACGAGAACGGGACGGATGGATGGATGGACGGACGACCCGACAGCATAATAAAAACAACAAGCCCAGAATCTAAAACCACAACTGCACAAGGCTTGGCATCAAGCAGCAACCAAGCCAATTAGCTTAACTGTATTTCCCCTTCATCTGGAAGAAGTAGTGGAGGATTAATGTGCCAGATCACTGTTATCTATCCTAATGACACCGGTTCAATCAGTTCATAACTGACTATCAGCATCAGGCCATCTGCTCTCATAATGGACTGTACAACAAGGGTGCATGTCCCAACATAATACCTCTGCTTCTGTTTCATCTAAGAACATGACTCTCTTCACATCTGGAGCGCTGTAAATCATGTCAGAGTCAAATTTAAAATGTAAAAGTGTTTTTTGTTTAAGAGCAAAATCGTCATCGTTTTTCTAATTGTAACAGCACTTGTCTTCTATTGCATCACTTGTTTTATTCAAGTTCAACTGCTGCCAGCCTCTTAAGGGGAAAATAATTAAGATTAATACACATTGAATAGACCTGCAGTGGCACCTGTGCTTGATTTGTCACTATAAATAAAAATAAAAAGGTTCCCAGGCAACTCATTAATATCTTTTTTCCAGAGCTCAGTGAACTAGTTTGGCCTCACTATTCCCATCGCAGTTTGAAACAGGAACAATAACACAATACACGGAGCTGAGTAGAGTAAATATCTGTGAGCCATTACCTCCACTGGTCCCCGTTCTTCCAGGGTCAGGGCTGATGCATATCCACCGTGGCAGCCGGTCGCCAGCACTGCGCCGGGATGAATAGTTGGTCATCCCTGCTTCCCTCTCTCCCCCCCACTCTGCTCTCTGCCTCTTGCCAGAGCTGTTTGCTCAGCTGTTCCCCTCACTGACCGCATTTATCCCAGATGAGCGGCGCGGCTTACCCCGTTAATCTGTGTGTGAGTGAGTCTGTGCGCCTCGGTGTGTATATGTGCGTCTCCATTCCAGGCATCCTCTCATTGGCCCCTCCGATGACCATCTGAAGACACGCCCTGATCAAACGATGGGATGGGCATTGTGCTTTAAGTGGAGGTCATGGAGCATATCTGGAGATGTCGCAGCGCATAAAGGTTTCTATGAATCCTCTAGACAACGACTCCACCCCTAACCCACATTATATTATTATATTCAGCAAGGCTGCAGTAACAGTCCCTAAACTGTGTGTGTGTGTGCGTGTGTGTGTGTGTGAGATTGGTGCCATATTAGTGTCATAATGTATTTCCAAACCTGTCCCTCATCCTATAACTGAAGCCATTAAACAACTCAGGATAAGTAAGAACGTCTCAGCTTCATACAAAACACCCGTTCTTCAAATTACTGTTTGTTTACATGGTCATTGCATTTTTCTAAATGCTCAGCTGCTCACATGCTGCGCAATTAATCGACTTTCAATTACGATTTTGGCTCCGAACAAGATAATCAACATAAAACGATTATCGTGCCGCATTCCAATCACGCTCTCGTTTTGTTTTGTGTTATAAATCCACTATTTCCTTTACAGTGGCGCGCTTTCACCCCACTCTGCGGGTCAGGGACGGCTGCACGGTGAAGATCCCCTCATGGGAACTCTCCCCGGCACCGGCTAGCCTTCGCCGGCCGTATTTCCTCCATAGTGGTGCACCGCGACCATCTTGGAAAAGGCCCGGGATGAATGTGGAGCTTTACAACAGCCCTTCAGTGAGGGGACAGAGCTCCCTTCTTCCGGCGCGACCGTCAACTGGGACAGATTGTCGTCAGCGTGGCGACCCACCTTACCCGTCTTGAAACACGGACCCCGTCTCGTTTACCACGCTTTGTGGGTGTGACATTTTTTTGCTGTGTCATCACCAACCATATCTGCTAGGGATGTTAATAGTTAACCGTTTAACCGTTAACCGACATTAAGCATTTTAACCGATTAAAAAGTTTAAAGAAATGTTAATGAATTAAAAACCTGAGAAAACCTAGTCACTTATAGGAGAAAAGCTGGTCCTCCTTAAGAGAGTCTGAGCCGGCGTTACAGATACAGGAAGTTGGCTCCCGTCTGTAGCTTGCTTGAGCGGAGGAGTTGTAGCCTTGTAGCATTTACAAATAAACTGTACACACACTGTCTGCTACACCTACGTTCACAGCTGGAACGCCACCGACAACACACACACACGGTCTGTCGAAAACTCGCTGAAGTTACGCCGCGCTGAAAGACCGTATGTGTGTGACTACGGGGAGCACGAAGCTACCAGCAGAGCTACAGATGCTAACGTAGCACAAACACTCACAAGGTCTGTCGTACAATCGCTATCGTTAATCCGGGCAGACAGAGTGTCGTTCCGCCGGGCAGACACACAGCGGACAACCTGCTAAACTAAACTAAATGTGCGGTGGAGACTTTTACTGGGAAAGTGGCTGCATGTCGGCGACACTACACGCAGCATCGTGGCTGTTAAGTTAACGCTCCCGGACGGTGAACTGGGGACTCCGTTGTCTGTTGTGCTCGTACACTGCAGCTGGCATACCGCTGCATGCGAGGCACAAATGTTGTCGGTTAACGGTTAATAATCGGTTAACGAGGGTCGGTTATCTGTTAAGACATTTTTTCAAAATTAGCATCCCTAATATCTACACAACCAATGTGTTTATGATTACATTGTTTATAAGAGCACAAAGTTCCTCAGAGATCTAGTCTCTTCATTTTACTCTCAAAGTGCACCAGATTGATGCATTTAACTTCAAAATGTAGGCTACAAAATGTTCTTTCTACATGCATGATGTTTCCAAAGTCAATGAGTAATCGTGTTAAATAATCGGGATCTCAATATTGAGCAAAATAATCAGGATTTAGATTTTTGCCATAATCGAGCAGCCCTATTCAAAGTTAATGTTGTTACCTAAATATTAGCAGTGTGACAATATATATAGCACAATAAGGTTTTGAGATACAAAAGGGCAAACATATCAGCAGCAAGTAAAACTCATCAACTGGCTCCTAAAATGGGATTGTGGGCAGAGTGAAGTGAAGATATTCAGTCAAATAACTTGGGATAACTGAAAATTTTCACTCAATTTGAAACATTTTCAGCTTCAGTGGACACATAATCTATATCTGTTCACCTCCATTTGCATATTTCCATTTACTTTGCATTCACACTGTATCTTCTCACACTGTACAATGCAGCTGAACAGCAGCATCCATTAAGAAACTGAAACTGGGCCCATCTGAGGATGTTTGGAGAATGTTAGTCAAACTTAGTGTGGACATTGTGGACTTATGTCCCACCGGGGGACAAAAAGGATTAAGAGAGAAGAAAGTATCTTAATGAGAACATTTTCATTTAGATTTTATTCTTGAGTTTTATTTAGATAAGGATATGTAAAACAAGCTAACTCATTCTGTAGTTCCCTTTCCAAGTACAATATTATAGAAAACTAAATATTAAATTTAGTCAGTCAAACTTAAATTACTGTCACATGACTGTGTTGAAATGTAAACGCTGACCTGCTACTAAATACATTCACCTCTACAAAACACACCCTTCAGAGCGGCTCGTGCCCACGTTGTGTAACGTACAAGAACTTGTTTTGTGTGTCTGGTACAAACACAGCACGTGCTTTCAGACTCTGCCAATAAACTGTGTCTTCTGTGTCAATCCACAGACTGCATGGTTGGCTGCCGGCTAACATGGCAGCAGCCAGACATGAGCAGCTGTTGTTGTGGTTGAACCAATCCCCAGCTACCTATTTATCTGCCAATGAGAGAGAGAGAGAGACAGACAGAGAGAGAGAGAGAGAAATGACCTGCACAGTTTGATTTGAGGCATTTTACCAACAGTTTTGCTCATGCTCACACAACTCTACTATTGTACAGGACAGAGTTACCATTCATCCTTTCAAAATGTATCTTACAGCCTAAATACAGGGGTGAAAACAGACCGGCACAATCTGGCCCGCTGTACCACTAAAAGATTCAGTACCAGTACAAAGTACTGGGAAGAGGGGACAGCACCTGCCTGCCAAAACACAGATACTAAAACCCATCACAATCTCACTTCCAACTAGAAAACACACACCTGCTGACGTTTGGTCAACATGAACAACAGTTAGTTACCTCCACCAAGGAGGTTATGTTTTCAGCTCGGTTTGTCTCTTTGTTTGCACACCCATTAAAGGGACTGTTTGTAACTTCTTACACGTATAAATCAATCCGGGTCGGTGTCCAATGTGCGCTCGCGTGTGGCTACGCTGTTCAGACTCAGACTCCAACACAAACTACACAGAAGCACCAAAACCTCTTGGTTGTATCTAGTGAAGCCCGTCTGTTAAACAGTGTTGGCCGCGGTCGGAGGATGCGGGGGAGACCGTAGCTTTGGTCTCCAGGACCGGAGTCTCTGCTGTACTCTGCTCCTCTTCCTGCTTGCCTTCGTACAGTGGACGTTTGTGCAGAAATAACTGCTGCAGCTCCTCCAGACCAACAGAGGTTTCCCGTGTCTTGTGAAGTGACGGGGCTCCGCAGCGAGAAACGTTTTCGTCTCCGACCAAAACTCCGGCGTCTCCCTTGTTCCCTCAGACCGCGGTCGGGAGGCTGAGGCAGGAAAAGCCAACACTAGGATCAGCAGTGATTCATGGAGAGACCTTGGTCTGGTCAGCTAACATTACTGCCAAGCAGCTGAAATATAGAGTGATATTGTGCTTTTAGCTGACGTCTGTCGCATCTCTGTTTTGACCGATGCTCGTTCATGTCTATGTAGAGCGGGCACAAGTGCGAACAACAGGACGCTGACTTTCGTTGACTTAGCGGCCACAGGTGTCGCTGTTAACAAGACATTTCTGATTCTTACATAGAGTCCCTTTAAATAAATGATTTGCTAATCATGAAACGTTTGTAATTTCTTTCTACACCATTAAAGCATTCAAAAAATAAGTGTGTGTGTTCAGGGATGCAACGAGCTGTGGGTGGGAGGAGAATATGAAGTGATGAAGGTTTGGGGTTGTTGTACCGGCAATATACAGTAGTGTGTTGTTTAACTGTAAAGAAAAGTACACCCACACACACCATCTTACTCATGAAGCCTGCCAGTATGACAAAATACAATCACACATCACCATCCACATCTGCTGTCCTAACTCTTTCATCAGCCTCTAAAACCTTCCCTAAAGACAGGCTGAATTCTCCACCACCCACCTCCAACGGACTCCCCCGTAAAGTGAAACAAATAACCCTTCTCACCCCTCTCTTAGAGGAAGCACTCTGTGTGCCTTGACGGAGATTTATGCCACAGACGACAGAAAAGAACGGTGGGCAGCTCGGAGCTTAAATGCTGCCTTTGTTTTTCTAGACACTGGCTGTTTTGCGATCCATCATGTTTGTGAGGGAGAAAAACGCCACGGCGGCCTACTCTCTTCCTGCTCAGTCAGAAGGTGCAGTTGTGAGGCGTGAAGTTTCATTACTGTAGTTTTATATAATTATTTTACACATATTGTACTATACACACACAAAAAAAATGCACGGAAATAGTATTACATTTATGGATTTTCCGGATGAGATGAAGTGCAAATTGATAATGAAACTAAGAAAGGAAATGAAACAGAAAAGAGGTCTCAGCAGCTATATCACCCTCTTGAACAGTAACCTCAGAGCTTAAAAGGTCAAGAAATTCTCATGAAAATGTAAATGGTCCTCTAGTTTTAAATATGGATTTTTTGATATGTGTCCATGTGTGTTTCTAGAGATGCATGCACTGATGTGCTGTATGTTAGGGCTAAACAATTAATCAAAATGTGATCGATATTGCAATAGAGCCTACTACTATTCATTTTAAACAATATTTGTTAAAGACAAAATATGTGTCAAAATACTATTTTAAAATAAACACGATCAGCCATAACATTATGACCACCTGCCTAATATTGAGTAGGTCCCCCTTTTGCCGCCAAAACAGCCCTGGCCCGTCGAGGCATGGACTCCACTAGACCTCTGAAGGTCTGCTGTGGTATCTGGCACCAAGCCGTCAGTAGCAGATCCTTTAAGTCCTGTATAAGTTGCGAGGTGGGGCCTCCGTGGATCAGACTTGTTTGTCCAGTACATCCCACAGATGCTCCATTGGATTGAGATCTGGAGAATTTGGAGGCCGAGTCGACACCTCCAACTCGTTGCCATGATGTAAAAGATGATTCATCAGACCGGGCCACCTTCTTCCATTGCTCCATGGTCCAGTTCTGATGCCCATTGTAGGCGCTTTTGGCAGTGGACACGGGTCAGCACGGGCAACCTGAGCCTTCGCTCCCCCCGTGCATCAATGAGCCTCGGGTCTGACCCTGTCGCCGGTTCACTGGTTCTCCTTCCTTGGACCACTTTTGGTAGATCCTGACCTCTGCAGACCGGGAACATCCCACAAGAGCTGCAGTTCTGGAGATGCTCTGACCCAGTCGTCTAGCCAGCACTATTTGGCCCTTGTCAAAGTCGCTCACATCTTTACGCTGGCCCATTTTTTCTGCTTCCAACACAAAGTTAAAAATGTTCACTTGCTGTCTAATATATATCTATAGGTTATGAAATTATTTTTAAAATACAAAATTTTTTAATTATCTGTGTATCGTATCGGTATTGGCCGTGAGAAGCAGGTAATTATCGGTTATCATATCGGCTGAGAAAAATCCACATCGTGCATCCTTAATTTATACCGTAAAAGCCAAAGTCAAACCCTCCGAATATCAAAGTAAAAGCAAAATATCAAATCAAAATGCTGTTAGCTGCAGCAGAATCTACACGGAGCGCTGGATAAACCGTCGGCTCACAAATTTCTTTCAAACATGGCACTCCTCTCATAGCACCACCACCACCACACACTGGTGTTTTGTCTCAACATGTCTCTCGAGCTTACTCTGGACCATTGCCGCATTTAATAGCTTTTCCCTGCAGACGGAGCATTCACAGTCGATCTCCTTCAAATTGTACCATACATTGTACAGTATCCCACAATTTTGTATGTTTGCGTGGCACACTTTGCCATTACAGCTTCGGCTCCTGAGTACAACAAAGGAATTCATGTGTGGAGTGTGGAGAAGCAGTGAAAAGGGAAAAAAAAGGCTGTCAGATAGAAAAGCATTCATCATCTTAGCCGTCTATGGTGAAAGGGAGAATAGAAAGAAGATCACCGTGTATGACGAACTGAGATGCATTTGTGGGATGTTGTGTGGGCTGCATGTGTGATTCACAGGGGACGGTATTGTTTGGTTCATCAGAAAAGTCCTTTTGGGATGTAAAAAAAGCTGTGACTGTGGTGAAATTGAGTAGTCTGGGAGGTGCAGGTTGTATCTTGCATCCTGATATGTGCAAATTATAAATGCAGTGTCGCTCGGAGCAAAATAATGATGAGAGTTAGAGAGTATGAGAGAAATAAATGCCGGAAGATTTGACTCTAAATCAGTTTGTGGGAACTCTCCAGAGCTCCGGTTTCCACAGCTGCCGTTTGTTACGTTACAATCCACTCATCAGTACAAGTAAACAGTCACATTAATCATAGTTGACGATCATTCAGAAAGTTTACAGTGGGCTAGCTGTTCATTTTCAGCGTGACACTGAGGCTTCTTCTTGTCCGGATTAGTATGCAGAGCGCTCCGTCTTCTTGAGAAACCCCGCTGCTAATAATGCTATATTGAGATGCAATGGCCAGCTCTCACTTTTAATGGTGACTGATGGAGGGTGCAGATGCATTATTGCTCGCCGTTTCATCAAGTTAACTTTGCACATTAGGAAGTTGAATGAGTTTCCGGGAGATTCTATCAGTGTTAATTATAGGATGAGCTGGGATTTAAAGGGGGGAGATTTGGAGAGAGTTAACCCCTTATCTTGACTGGGGTGTCCATACCCGGCATGTAACTAGGACGTTGTATATGAAATCATATGATCTAGACAATAGGGCTGTAAATAAAAAAATAAAAATAATAACACGTTTTATTTTGGGGCGCCTTTCAAGACACCCAAGGACACCTTACAGAGATGAGATTAAACTCAAAAACAGATAAAAACAACCAGACATGACAGAGACACAGTTATGCACACACATGTGATGGACTGATGGTCACTCCAGGGAATATGCCAGTTTGAACAAGTGAGTTTTGAGGTGGCATTTGAATGTTGTAACAGTGTCAGACTGCTGGATGTGAGGAGGGAGGGAGTTCACCCCTGAAGGAGGTCAGTGAGGTAGGTGGGGGCGAGGTTGTGGAGGGCTTTGTAGGTGAACAGAAGGTTTTTATAGTCAATCCGGTATTGAACAGTGTAGTTGGATGAGGATGGGGAGTGATGTGTTCGGAGGATCTGGTGCGGGTGATGATCCGGGCGGCAGAGTTCTGAATGATTTGAAGTCTGTTGAGCAGTTTGGTGGGAATGCCAGAGAGGACAGTGTTGCAGTAATCGATCCGGGATGTAACAAATGCGTGGACCGAGATTTCTGTGCTGGGATGAGACAGGGACGGGCGGAGTCTGGAGATGTTGCGGAGGTGGAAGAAAGCAGTCCGGTTGACGTTTTTTTATGTGAGGTGCAAAGGAGAGGGTGCTGTCTAGGATGACCCAAAGACTCTTGATGTGGGTGGAGAATGAAACGGGGAAGCCATCGATAAAGAGGTTTGGAGCGGTGGTGTTTTGTGCTTTGGAGAGGTTGTTTTTGATGTTTTGTAGGCAGGTGGTGAGGGAGGTGGGTGGGTTTTGTTGAAATGTAGACCTGTGTGTCTTCGGCATAGCAGTGAAAGGGGACATCGTGATGACCCAGGGTAGTGTCAAGGGGAAGGAGGTAAATGAGTAAAGAGCAGTGGACCCAATACAGATCCTTGGGGGACACCCCTTGAAACAGTAGAACACCTTGACCTGTGGTTGCTCAGGTGTACATATTGTTGTCCGTCGGTGAGATGACAACAATATAAATCACCAGTTTCATCACAATACGACATTATGTTGATTCTTTGGACAATGATACGATATTTGCCGATATCACAAAGTCTGCCACGATACGATTTTGATTTGATTCAATTCAGGGACCTGCGATCAATATGAGACGATATCATATGTATAGATGTTTTCACTTTGCATCAATGATAATGGATCGTTGATCACTGAATCGATGCATCGATCCAGATCGATGGATCCTCTACTCGACAACAGTGTGGATGTGGCTTTTTACGCCACATAAATACATTTAAACCCTCACCACTAAATTAGGCCAAAATTCCGAGATCACCAGATTTCAAGCAAATAATAAAAGTTGAACAAACACTGATCATGTAGGAGGGACAAAGCGCTATAACAGAGAGGTATGAGGGATTTAACATGCTCTTTACTGTGTCTGTGTATGTCTTATGTCATCTATTCCTCTGTATTTACCCCTGCCTCCTCCGCTCTGTGCATCCCTGCCTTCAATCTCCTCACTGAATGTTTGTCACTTTCTTCCTCAGCCCCTCTCTCAGCCTTCCCCATTTCTCTTTTCCAATTTCCGGTCTCCTCGTCTCTCTCTCTCTCTCTCTCCTCCGTTAGCTGCACTGCAGATTGCGGTAAACCCAGAAAATCCTCTTCATCACACAGTGCAAATACCATCTGTATTGGGTTTGCCCTCAGTCCCAATTAACGGCTAGATATATGCCCCGTAGCATCTGGGACGGGCGTCGGGACACTCTGGCGTGCGAGCCGCACAATATAAACACAAACGCAACATCACGAGGCAGAATGTCAAATACCTGCACGGTTACAGGCCTGAAGGGTCACATGTGCTGCTAAATGCTGTATTTACACAGCTTGTGATCAATGTGTGAACGGAGATGCTGTTCAGGCTCATCACACTAAGACTTTGTCTGACCTTTAGAGAATGGATGTGAAAGGGATGTGTGCTAATTAATCCCTAGAGCCAGCATTACTTTTCAGAATTTGGTACTTCATAGTTATCATTAGTCATAGACTTTATTATTATCAGCAATCGGCCAAAATGAATTGGGAAATATTAGGAAATATTGGCATAAATATCGTGCATCCCTAGACTTTATAGTCTCTGAAGTCGATAAATTGTTGATTGAGTAGGCTTTTTTCCAGAGATGTTTATTGGAGCAGCTGATAACAGCCACTCAGCAACCATGGTTTGATGATTTGCAGGTTTAAAGACATAAAGGCATCTATTAAAACTGGGCAATAATTTGGCTGAGATGTTTATCCGACATCTGGAATACAAACAGCCTTTGTTTAAACTTCATATTAATCACTATATCTCAATATATAGCGACTTCTACAGAATCTCCTGAACGCATTTCTTATCAAAAGCTGTTTAAAAGTACAAGAAGTTGTCAACTATTCATCGCCAACTATTTTGATAATTGATTAATCAGATTTTTCAAGAAAATAAAAAGTCACAATTTCTCTGATTCCAGCTTCTTAAATTTGAATATTTTCTGGTTTCTTAACTCCTCTATGACAGTAAACTGAATATCTTTGAGTTGTGGACAAAACAGGACATTTGAGGACGTCTCATCAAACACTGATCGACATTTTTTACCTTTTTCTGACATTTCAAAGACCAAAAAAAACTTATTGATTAAATCGAGAAATAAATCAACAAATTAATCCACAATGAAAATAATCATTAGTTGCAGACCTACTACAGTGCAACCCTGTCTCCTAGAAAGTATGTTTATTCTAATTTGTGTTGCCTAATAGGAAACCTATTTGCTTTATGTTCATTGTACAATTTGCTTCGAGCCACGGAAGCAGTACATTTCTTGTTACGCACAGAGGTCGTAGGGAGGAGGTCATGCTCGATGGTGGGCGTGCAGAACTGCAGGACCTTGACACCGGAGACCAGGCTTTGCATCCTGAGTCCCACGTGTGATTATGTTGCGATGGTTTTGTGCAGATTTACAACCGGTGGCTTGTTTATTTCTGTTTAGTCTACATTGTGATATTTCCAACACACACACACACCAGTTCTAGATATGACCTAAAGTTTACACAGAGCTCACAGTGCAAGAGAGGCAGCCTTGATAATGAAATGTGACTGAACCACCCGTCTGTGCTTTGTGTGTGGGCAGGTGCCTCTGAATGTAATTAGCCAACTAGTAATGACTTGTGACTCTGCAGCGGCAACTGTGGAAGGGAGAGAGTGAATGACTCAGAGCTCAAAGGCATAAATAAACGACATCGCAGCTTTGTTCCCTCGTCTAGAATTAAGAACATTAATAATTAAATTGAACAATAAATGAAGGTGGCCCAAGGGTGGGGGTGGGGGTGGGTGGGTAGCAGAGAGGAGAGACAACAGCAGGCTGCAGAAGGACAAAGAGGGCATTCAATAGCACAATAAACAACAACACAGTGCGAGAAAATATGACTAAATAGGAACCTTAAAGCTACATCCGATAAAGGAACAAGTTCACATTAAATATGCTGGACTGAGGCTGTATGGAGATATTATTGGAGAGCTATTCATCTTTGCCTTGGATATAAAAGAGGTTTTCAAAAGTTCACTCTGGAACTAGGGAAAAAGTATGGATGGTAAGTTAGAGGTTCAAGTAAAAACAAAGTGAGTTGGGTGGCAGGTCACAGTGAGGGTGGTCTAGTGAGTCTAATGAAAAGGTCCATGGATGAAAAACAAGCTCCCACGACCCACAACCACGTCCTCAAAGACTGCGGTGTGTCTTTGTGGTCGCAGATGCTGAAACAGACCCCTAGGAGCGGTGACCTTGGCATTGTTTACTCTAGCCGAGGCCTTCAAAGACACCAGACGCAGGCAGTGCCAGCAACTTCACCTCAGTCTCCATGGAGACCGTGTACTTTTGACTGGGAACTTTCCAGGCTCATTACCAGATGAGGTAGTGGGTTCTACCTCGCTGCCTCGCTCTATTTGCTCTATTTCCACTCATGGATCCGCAGAAATACAAAGGAGAGAGAGAGAGAGAGAGAGAGAGAGAGACAAACAGAGACAGAGCTAAAAGACGGAGGACAAAAAAAAAATAATAATAAATTGCCTGAATGAAACTGCAAGTCACAGCAGGACCGGAGGAAAGGACTGCAAATGAGAGAAAGAGAGAAGTGAGAAATGAGAATGTAGAGGGAGGAAAACAGGGAGATAGAAAGGTTAACCGACAAGAGGAGGAAGAAGAGGAATGACTAAAGGCGATGTTTCTTAAATGTCGTCCGTCCACAGAGCTCCAGAACGGCCGGCGCGGTGCTAATGGTCTGTTTGGAGAGACGGGGAGGACGGCAGAGAGACGGAGTGGGACGGTGAACTGAGGGGTCACACTTTCAAAGAGCTAGAATTATCTTATTTGGAGATTGGATGCACAGCTCATACTAAAATGTTTAAAATAAGGCCAATCGATTAAAATATTTAATCACAATTAATCGCAAATAAATTTTTTATCTGTTCTAAATGTATTTAATAAAGTATTTAATCCTCTTATCAACATGGGAGTGGACAAATCTGCTGCTTTATTCAAACGTATGAATATATTTATTATTGGAAATCAATTAACAACACAAAACAATAACAGATAATGTCCAGAAACCCTCACAGGTACTGCATTTAGCATAAAACAATATGCTCCAATCATAACATGGCAAACTGCAGCCCAACAGGCAACAACAGCTGTTAGTGTGTCAGTGTGCTGACTTGACTATGACTTGCCCCAAACTGCATGTGATTATCATAAAGTGGGCATGTCTGTAAAGGGGAGACTCGTGGGTACCCATAGAACCCATTTACATTCACTGATCTGGAGGTCAGAGGTCAAGGGTTATTATCGTGTTAACTTTGACAGCCCTAGTATAAAATAAATTATGACAGAAAATGAACTATGCTTTTGTGTTTCGAGCACTCAAAGAATCCAGCTTATAACATCTGCTAATGACCTCTTCCTCTAAAATCAAACACATCACAAACACACCAGAAACTGAGATGCACTCTACAGAGAACACTGAGATGTGCGGTTCATCAGATGAAAGGCTGAGGAGCGAGAAGCCTCGATAAAACAGAAGGAAGATGATGAAGGCGAGAGGCCGGACGGCCACTCGGCCGCAGACCGTCCGCATTAAGTGAGTCAGACTAATGGAGCAGAAAGCAGAAGAATCATGAGCCTCTTATCTCTCCACTAATCACAGTCAGAACAGCAAAACTAAAAAGGAGATAACGGGGAGGAGAGAGATGGAGTGAGAGAAGAGAGGAGCTTGAGGGTTTTCTATAATCTTCATCCTTCCCAATCACAACCAAGACCCCTTCTTACTGTTATCAGCATTCCTAAATACTTCCCATCATTAGCGAGCTAGCTCCTTCGCTATGCTATCTTTCTCCTGGGCGCCTCTCTATCTACAATCTAGTCAGACAGCTCAATTTAGCGTGTCCAGCCTTACAGGGCCCACATTCCTTCCTCTCCATGCCCACCAGTACTCTGGACTCCAGTTTGGTTTGATCTATTTTTGGCCCCTCCGCTGCCTCTCCTCTCATCAGCTCTTCTCATCTCAGCCTCGCTCGGCGGCCTCTGCAGAATCCTAATGAGCAGAGAAAACTCACAAATCTCCACTGAGCTTCCACATACCGTCAGGCACACCTACAGCCAGAAGACGCAGATGAGCTTTTTTTTTTCTTGCATGGTCGTGGGCTCTTCGTTTCGTGGAGCTGTTAACATCTTAAAAGGGCTGGCGCAGACTTGTGCTGAGGCGTGGGCATGAGCTTTGATAGTGTGATCATGTGGCTGTGATAACTTGCGATTGCTGGATTGGAGGCAAACGCTTAGAAAGTGACTTTAATCCTCAAGCAACGCTCTGATCTGGGGCATCAAGGCAAAGCCCTCGCCAGCCTAGAAAGAGCTTTGAGCCAAGAGGTTAGGGAGTCTACAAGGTCGTGCCAGTATGGGGGTATTTTATGTGGTACATTATACTTAGGAATCAAAATGAATCTTAAATTATCTATATTTCTATTGGGGCGGTGGCTTCACAGGCCTAAGTTTTACACATATACTGTCTAAGGCTGTCAATCGGTTACAATATTTAATCGTGATACGCATTTTTAAACCGTTCAAAATGTACCTTAAAGGGAGATTTGTTAAGTATTTAATACTTGTGCTTGCTTTATGCAAATGTATGTATGTATTTATTATTGTAAATCAATTAACAACATAAAACAATGACAGATAATGTCATTGTCATATTGTAAACCCTCACAGGTACTGCATTTAGCATAAAACAATATGCTCAAATCATAACATGGCAAACTCAACAGCTGTCAGTGTGTCAGTGTGATGACTTGACTATGATTTGAACCACACTGCATGTGATTATCATAAAGTGGGCATGTCTGTAAAGGGGAGACTCGTGGGTACCCAGAGAACCCATTTACATTCACATATCTGGAGGTCAGAGGTCAAGGGACCCCTTTGATAATGGCCATGACAGTTTTTCCTCAACAAAATTTAGTGTAAGTTTGGAGCGTTATTTAGCCTCCTTCATGACAAGCTAGTGTGACATGGTTGGTACCGATGGATTCATAAGGTTTTTATGATACCTTCACTCTTCAAAACTGAGCCTGCTACAATCTAAAAATCGCAAGTTGGGTTAATGCGTTAAAGAAATTAGTGGTGCTAATACGAATTTGCATAATTATCTCGTTAACTTTGACAGACCTAATATTTTCATGAATATTTCTATATTCCAGAATGATTTAAAAAATATAAATTGTTAAAAACAATGGTATCCGGTAAAGTCAGGCCAATAGACACTAACTACTGCACTGTAGTTGTAAAATCATCCTCCAGTGTAATAACATGACATAAGAGGAGCAGCAGGAATAACAAACACAAAGGTTTATGTCTTATGTCACAGCTTCCACAGAGGAGAATTGGACATCTTGCCTGTGCTGTTTCCGCTGCATGATCACCATTCAATTTTCTCTTTCATAGCCACGGGGCCATTTCTTATGACTACACCATATTTACCTTCCTTCCACTGAGCAGCGCCATGTCTCTGAATTGACCAGCAGGGGCAACACTCAACAACATTGACATTTAAAGCGGACCGTTATATTAGACAAGGTTTATTCAAACACACTCTCATGATTAATCTTTTCTTGAGACAGGCTTGCGGTAATATTACACTGATGCTTCAGTTTGTAAGAATTGTCATTATAGAGAAAAGATTGTAAGATAGCTCCATCTGAATCCTACACCTTGAGCCACACTGAGTCTGTGGGGGCTGAGTTTTCATTAATAGTGCCGATAAGATGCCTGAGTTTCAGTGAAAATACCAAAAAATTAATTTTTTGATACCTTAATTTGAAGACTTAATATCTAATATGAAAACACCCTAAGAGGCTGAGTATTAATGAATCACTGACTATGTTTACTTGCATATTTGTATGCCACTATCATTCCCAATATGACAATATTCCAAATTTGATACATGTAAACAGCCTATTCCCTTTGGATATTCTGAATTAAGCTTTATTCCGAATGGAGCATTTTCTGATTTAGACATGTGGGATATTCAAATATTATTGAGGTTTCAGGAGTATTCTTTGGACATGTATACAGCCCGGCAGCAGCGGAGGCTCCTCCGGCCAGGAGCAGAGCTTCGCCTCGCTGCTCCGCTGGTCCAAGCTGGCAGCCAACACCGACACCATACTGCTGAAGGTCCAGGCTGTATTGCTGAGGCCCGCTGGAGGGAAGGGAGGCACTGGAGAACCAGAACCAGAACCAGGACAGACTGTCAGACCCTGCGAGAGGTTTTCTAAAGGGACTCTGGTGCTCAGAAAAACTACCACTTGTGTGCACAGGGACCGCCAAAATCAACACAAAATGAAAAACCTCCACGTAGTAACTGGGACAATATACAATGTAATGTGTCAGGGAAGATTGTGACACCAGTGTAATGTGACTTTACATAGCATATCTAATTACATGCATAACCCAACAGGAACGCGGAAACTTGACCGAGGTTTCTGCCGAGTTCCAAGCTCGCTTAACTGTTATTGAAGCACAGAGCGGAAAGGGTCAGTCGGAGTTTTTAACGGCAGATTTCGACACACGGTCTCTTGCCTGTTTAGGACCAGCTCTGTGCGTTGTACACAAACCAACTAGCCAACAGTTTGCAGTGATGCATGCCCAAAAGAGAATAAGGAGAAACACATCAAACATTACGAAAGACTTGGATATCAACAGCTTTTTTTGGATATGTGCAAATACGTCGACCTTTTAAAAAACGTGGTTGAAGGAATGAAAGAAGGAAGGTGTGTTCGCCACTGGTTATGTTTATGGGAGTATGCACGGCTGCATTTAAACAGGAATATTAGTGGAATATTCATTTTCATTAGCCATGTAAACAGTAGGAATATGATCATTTTTGGAATAAGGGCAAACAACCGTAATGTTTTGTGCATGTAAATGTAGTCAATGATACACTTTGGCATCACGGTGTGCGGCATAAGCCAGAGAATAGTTCCCTGACACCCTGAGCAGCAGAGCAATATCTGAGTGCTAAGCCTAATGTAAGTCAATTTTGTGGAGGGAGGGAGGGAGACAGACACCGCACAGACCGGCACATCACTCCTGACAAAGATCCATTGTCTGCGAGGCGATAGACTTTATTCCTCCTCACAAGCCGTTTCACCCGCCACCGAGAGCCGCCCATCCATCCATCCACTGGAGTAAGATATGCAAAGGGAAAAACATTGATCGCATTACAAGCTGCAGAATTATAGGACATTATAAGGTTGAGGGTTTTGGCAATCCATCAGTGGGTTTTTTGGAGCATCCAAATAAAGTTTGAGTCAATGGTCTGATTATGGATTGTGGAACGAGAGCCAAGATGTTGTTTGGTGATCTAAAGGATTTAAACTCTAATATAAGCAGCTTACTGCTCTGGATACAGATACACGCAGACATCAATCTCAGGGATATTCTTACAATAACAAGACGTAATAAAAGGGATCCTAACATAGATACAAGCACGTACCCTCAACATGATACTGTGCAGTCTAAAGCTACTCTTTATTATAACAACAGTACTGTTTTTTACCGTGATTATGAATGCAATGATAGTTTTGGGAAAAGAACATCCCTCAAGACATAGAGTGCAACAGGAATGAGTCCTAACACCCAGAAATGAGTTAGCATCTTAGCACTTCCTGTTCCCTTGTCTCATGTGACCTTGGTGTAGCTCGTTTATAGCCTAACGTTATCTTTTTACTTCTGCCGATTGCATTCACGCTTCAAAAATCATAAAAGTGGTGTTCATTTGAGGAGATTATCTTGCTGAACAAAACGTGTAAGTATCAGAAATGTTTGCAGAGCTTCTTTTCTGCAATAACCCAAAACCCAATGGAAAAATCCCATTGGCCTTTTGTGGAGGGAACTGGGGCGATGCCAACTTCCTGGTTGGCCTACGAACATACGTCATCCCTGGAGAACTCTATTAGGACTTCATTACATCAGTTAGCAACTCATGAACTGACCGGTACATGTACTAACGTATAGTCTGACAGCTATGAATGCATCACCATTGGTAAGGTAAAGAGAAATATATCCAGGTATCTCCATCATAACCAGTTAGCACAGCAGAAGTCCAACATAATATGAAGTGCACTGGAGTTTTTCTTTAACCAATTAGAGTGTCTGGCTGAAGCAAGATGGCAAGATTACTATCCATTATATATATTATATACACCTATACGAGAGTACTAAGTTGGCACAGTGGAGATAGAGTTGGCACAGCGGCAGTAGCACTAAAGCCCGGTATGTTATCATGGAATAAAGTCGTTTTTTTTTCTATATCCATTACATTATCCATGAATCTGTTCAACGGTGGCATCAGCTTCCTTTCAAGGTAATGGCCTTGTAGATTCTGACAGTGAAAAGCTGTAGCATTGTGCTTTATGGCCTGTACCAGAAATCAATTCTGTCTGCACAGAAAGCCACATCAATTAATGGTCACAGAGCGGGCCGACACACGGATCACTCACCGCACAAAGCAACATAACACAGCAGGGCTGTGAGAATGCACGTACAGGCGTGTGTGCATCCATACAAGCAACAATGAGCCTTTCTGAAGGGCCTCAAGACACATCAGGTCCATGTGAGCTTTAAGTGGAAGTAACTGACGTTGAGTCTTGCTGCCCACAAAATCCCAATGAGATGCTCAACGAAACAACTCATCATGCTGGGGTCTTTTTCTTGCCTAAATCTTGATAATATGTTGGTGTTTTAAACTACTGTATATCACATGGGTTTTTCATTGGTCAGGTGGATTGTACTGTAAAGCATTTCTTCACATTTGCAAAGAAGTTCCACTCTGCTTCCACACCAAAGTCTTCCAAGTGGAGGCATTTGTTCTGTAAGGCTTTGCAGTTTTTGCACTGCGCTGCACAACCATCTGAGAAATAGAACAACTTCCCTTGGAGCTTTCCGAGCTTTCTTTCAAGGAACCGTATGACATGCATTTGAAAGAGATGGACTGCAGAGTGGTGTCTTGGGTCAGACATTCTGAAATTGCAGCATAGAAAACATACTGTCCCTCCAATAACAGACAAAAGGATGATTGGGGGCCTGTGGCTCGTTCCAATGGTCAGACTGTGCTTCATCATGGATGACAAAACTGTTATTCTCTGCACAATCTCCAACCACCAAGACTTAACTTTCTATTAGGAGTTCAGCCCCTCAGCTGCTTATAACATTAATTCTGATTCTGCATTTTAGTGATGAAGTCATGCTGATTTGCTAACATCAGTGGAGCCAGACACGACAACAGGCAGAACATACTGAGTCCGAATAAGATGAGCAAAGCATCACCAGCCTGTGAAAAGTGGCTCAAAAATAAAAAGTAAAGATCTTCACACTTTCATGACTTTGCCCTCCACAATGTTTGCTGACTTGGGCTTCATTATAATGTAAGTTCATTTTAATTGTTTAGTTTTTCAGTCATGTACTGATAAACAAAATCGTACTGATAAAAAAACCTCGTAACCGGCGATCCAGAGCTGTACAACCCAGCCATGAGGGAACAAAATACATTAATCGTTATGAAGTCACTTGGTGTTAATGGTCCATTAGTGACACTCACACACCACGGCACAACCCTGCGGCAAATCGCTGCACCGCCGGATCTGATGTGAATGCAGCCTGCATTCACATGTTAGGCTGACCTTCCCACCTTATACTCAGAAGTCTGCTGTTGCTCGACCGATAGCGGAGATGTAAAGAAGTGTCTACCCTATAAAAAAATATTTTTTTAAATGGAGTTTATATGTTTTTTGCAAATTAAGATTTAAGGACAAAAGAAAGAAAAAAAACACATTATTTGCTTATTTCTTATTTTGGCCCAAAAGTATTGACATTGCAGGTAACCTTGTTTGTCAGAAAGCCGTACTGATGTGTTTATTTTTGAAGAAGATATCTGTATCTTTAGTTGGGGTGGGCGTCCAATCCTGAATGGTTGGTCATACTGTTAAAGGTCCCATATTGTAAAAAGTGAGATTTTCATGTCTTTTATATTATAAAGTTTGTTTAAGTGCTTTATAAATACTGTTCGCTCAATATATGGAGAAATACACACAGCAACCCGTATTCAGAAATTGTGCGTTTGAAACAAGCCGTCAGGATTTCTGTCCATTTGTGATGTCACAAATATACAATATATAGATCATTACCCGGTTTTAAACATAAACATTCTAAATGTGTCCCAATTTATTTCCTGTTGCAGTGTATGGGAATAATATCAGCTGACAGGAAGTAAACATGGACCCAATCTGTTGCCTAGCAACGCAATTCCATTGCCATTCCGTTGAAATGCACTAAATCGGAGCATTTCAGACAGAGGGTAAATACAGGTATATTCAGGCAGACAATATGAGGAAAATAAAGTTTTTTTTTAACATTACAGCATGTAAACATGTTCTAGTAGAAACACAAAATATAAGAATGAACTTGAAAATGAGCATGATATGGGACCTTTAATCAAACTAAACTATAACTCGCTCACATGCTCTCTCTTGTATAATAATTTTTTTTCAAATCGAAAGGGATGAGGTCAGAAAGCGAGTCATTTCTGACAGAACGCAGCTGTCAAACCAAACACTTCTCTTGCCAGAGGAGTAAAGACCCAAAAGGTTGGGAGTAACTGACACGGGGGGGTCGGGGGGGGGGGTCGAGAATCTCGCTCTCCCTCTCAACTTCTTTTTGAACTCTGGCTGAACTCGACTTGTTTGGATGGGAGATACATACAAAGCCTCTTCGTTCCAAAGAGATGAAGAGCCATAACTACTTCTAGACTGACAGAGCAGCCGGCGGTACCTGTCTCTTTGTTATGTCTCAGATAAGAACCAACTTCTGTAATACAAATAGGACTTGCCACAACATTTTAGAGGCTGTTTCTGTAATAAGAGGGAGATTTTCAGGGCTTGATGTTTAAGTAAGTAATTTACAGCTTTTTGGTCCGTCTGTCTGCAACCATGGATTACCATTAGGTCAGGTAAAGGACAGAAAATATCTACAACACACCGAGAAAGCTTGCAAATGAGAGCAGACTTTTTTTTACCAGAAGCTAATTTGACTTCAGAATAAAAAAAGGTGTAACAACGGCAGTCACACACTGGTAGCACCATCCTCCCTCTTTGAGAAGTTGAAAATGCAACAATGCCGGGGGTTTGTTTACAACAGGATGGGCCAGAATGTACAATTCAGAACGCCAGAAATCTCAGCAATGAGTAAAGTAATCATTATATAACTGGTGTTTATAATGAACCCTGCTATACCTCCACAGGTTCACATAGGAGTGCAACGGATAACAAATCTCACGGTTCAGATCATATCACGGTTTTGATTCAAGATTACATTTGAACACATCACGATAACGTTTGGATTTACCTTTGCTTGATCGTTTTTACTGAATAGAGCCTGAACGCGCCATAATGTATGTAACGAATCTCCGTACGCTAGCTGCTCAAGTGCTGCCGACGTTGATTAACTCTCATCCTGCCGATTTCAACACGGATTTGTTGTTCACCGTGTATCGGTGATTCCGTGCGGGTCAGATCACGGATCAACTACGGTCCGTTACACCAGTGCTTCTCAACCTTTTCCGTGTTTTTCGTGTGATCCCTAAATTGATACACATTAGGTCAGGGACAGATTTTGCTTCAGGGACCTCCATCTGAAAATATGTTGGTTGTTAGATATGATTAAGACCAGAATTCTATAGTTGTTAACTAGAGTTGAGGAGATAACTGTGAAGGAATACTCACTGTTATGACTCTTACTCACATCACTCACTTATTCACTATAGTGAATTAAATAGTGAAAATAAACTATTCCCCATTTTTCTGGGAAGCCCCTGGAACTCCCTCAAGGACCCCTGGTGGTCCCCAGACCCCTGGTTGAGAACCACTGCGTTACACCACTAGTTTCACAGTATTACGGTCCAATAATACTGATCAAATCTATAGTTCACATATACGAGTTTGCAAATCTAAAAACGCAGAAAGCATAAAAAGGATAGAAAATCAATAAGACAAGAAAACATCAGAAATAAAGTTAAAATGACATCTCAAATAAATCAACACCAAAAAAATGTGAACCAATTTACGTCTCTTGGCTCTTGTAAACAACGGATCAAATAGAGAAGGTCAGGGACTTTCTTTGGGTGACTGCTTACAAAAGAAACATTTGGTAGTCGTGACTCTTCTGTTCCTTTTCCCTTGTCCCCCCTATTGATCAGGCATCTGCCTAGCTTCCTGCTGATAAACATTCAATGGGCCTTAAACAGGGACGGTGACGCATTGATCACTTTCTAATGAGGAGGACATCACATCCTCAGCTTGGAGGTCATGTGGTCCACAGTTAAGGGTCGTGTCTGGGCTCAATGACGCATCGACCCTAAACTAACACCCCTGCTTGTTGAGTCTTAGAGGCCATTCATATTGCCTGCATCATGATACGCTGCCTCAGACCAGCAGTTCAGTTAATCAATGGCAGTTAAATTCAATTAGCAATGCAGAGAGTCTTCTGATTGCTTTCAACATATCATCTAATATCTTCTAACTTACTGTTTAATGTCCTCATTACATAACGAACGCAGCACTACAGCGAGCTACGGTGTCGGTCGTTGCAGCATTATTCCGATCAATAAAATGAAAGACGATGACAGGACAGACCCCTTAAGTGGGTTAAGGCGAATACAGTTCTCCGTCTGCCAACAACGCTACCGAGAACCAGACTTTTTTATTTTGTTGTCAAATCAGTTTGAATGAACGAAACCTGACAGGACTGACAAGAAAAGGTTAGTTTCTGCAACTCAGGAGAAACATTTGAGTGAATCCCCACTTTTTTCTGAGGTGAAACCAACTGTGAAGAAATGTGTAACAGCTTTAGTTTTGTGTAAATGAGCAATTTTGCTTCAGCTTGCTAATGGAGGTCTGATGTAATGATGCAATATACACACCTGCAATCTAACTGACTGTTAGCCACCTGTTTTTACCGGTACCAGAAGTGTACTTTAATGCTTGATTGTCCGGTGATAACAGAGCATGAGTGAGCTGAGTACAAATTTGAGAGTCATCGTTGTAACTTATGGTAAACCTACACACAAAAAAATATTACCAAAAGGAGAGTTTACAACAGAATCTAGTTGGAGTATCTAGTTTAGCCTAGGACCACTTGTATTCTGAAGTAAATATATGGTTTTGCATGTCAGCATGACATGACTGTTTTCACCGTATATACAATTTAAAAAGAGCATAACACTAATTGAATTGCATCACATTTAGGCAATTTAGTGTTGCCTTTCACAAGCATGTTTCTATAGTAGGGATGTTCATGATTAAAGCTGCAGTAGGCAGAATGTTTTTGGCATCTTTGGGGAAATATTCCATAATAACCTTTCAGCATATTGTAATTCAAGTGTTCTGAGAGATAACTAGACTTCTGCTCCTCATGGCTCTGTTTTCAGGCTTTAGCCCGTGACGGGAGACTTTGACCAATCACAGGTCATTTCATTGAGAGAGCGTTCTTATTGGCTGTGCTCCGGTCATGTGACCGGAACTTGGCGTTCCTTCACCAGATTTCACAATGGCGGCGGCGTCACAAACTTTCTCATTTTACAGCTAAACAGTACACTACAAGATGATTCTGAAAACATCTGAGGAGAGAAATAGGCATTACAGTAACAGATTAATGATTCATATTTGATCAGCGCTGCCTAGTTTCACCGTTTGGTCGGAGTTCGCGAGTGATTGACAGACGGCTCTCATAGACGGCAGACCTCAGATCAGCTCTTACTGCTTGTTTTCCTCCGGTCTGTGAAATCTTGCAGATGCCGTTAGGAACACCGGAGGACACAGAGGAACATGATTTTTGTCAGGTTACTGTTTCATGTACTACTGTCACCATATAGCGACTGTTTTATAAAAATAACTTGTTTTAATCATATTTGCTCCAATCTCGCCTACTTCAGCTTTAATTGACAATAACAGTTTGAGCATGTGAAATTTAATCCATCTACTACAAATAAAGATCTGAAATATAAACAAAACATAGTTACATTCTAGACATCAGTAGACAGTAGTAGGATAGGCGATGGACGTGGCCACGCCGAACTTATCTTTATATGTTTCGTAGGCTATGCAGCGCTGTCAGAGAATATGTTACTGTGGAAATAAGGCTTTGATTGAGGAAAAAAACGCATTCAGTATTGTTTGGTATATGCACAACTTTTATGTTTTTTAATTACGATTAATCGATTGAGTGATGGTTGAGTGTTACCAATGATCGATTAAGGAAAGTTCTTACATTTTGCATCCTTATTCTACAGCAATGCAGTTAAAATAACACTTCCACTACCTTCAGTTCACTGTGTGGTCTGTTATTCTGACGGCACAAACACTGCAGCTGACCTGACACTGCAAGAAAGTCTGTGGGTCTGTTCAAAGCACAAATGCATCAGCAGATAAAATATGACTTCCAATTCATTTTTCATACGAGGTAATAGGAGCAGAAAGGCAAAAAAATGTGGTTTATGACACGTGAAAAAACTAATGAGGTAGAGGATGAAGAGCATCCCCAGACAGACATTGTGTATGTGTGGAATAGCACCAGAGGCAGTATTTTTTTTGGCCTCGTTATAGAAGGGCAGGTCCTCTCTCTCTCTCTCTCTCTCTCTCTCTCTCTCTCTCTCTCTCTCTCTCTCTCTCTCTCTCATACACGCAGGACACGACACACACACACATACAGACACATCACTTATTTCTCTGTGTATGTGTGTATCCGTCTGTTTACGTCCATTAACATAAGTAATGCTCCCTCTCCTTCAGCGTGATGCCAGGGTTGTGTTGACACACACATCTGCTCTCCGCCACCCTCACGGACCCCCCTCCCACTCTCTGCCCACTCCACCCACTGTGCCAGTCCTCTTCATATGTCAGCCTCACACTGGCACTGCCCTTCCTATCCCACTGGAGGCTTTATCCAATTTGTCAGGGTTGGCATACACACGGCTCAAGATGCCTCCCTCTCTCCTCCGCCCCACACATGTCCCGTCCCCACCGCGCGGCTCGGAGACGGCCCCGTCTGTGCCAGTGGGCATTACGGTACCTGATGGCGGGGCCCACCTGCCCCCACTGTGACATCCAGGCTTTCCCAATCTGCCTCTCCAACCCAGCAGGCACCAGCTGGCCGGACAGCCTGCGTGCTGATAGATGGACAAATGTAGACTGAACGATAACTCATATTCACAACGGCCAGGCCAGACTAACTGACTTGAACAAACAGCATTGTGTCTGTGGATGCTGATTGTTGATGTGATAATTAGAAGAAAAACCGAGACGTAAGATGATTAGAAAAAGATAAACAGAAAAGCAGTTTTGTGAATCTGTGAATCTGCCCTTATCTGTTCAAAATAAAAGGAGATTTGTCAAGTATTTAATCCTCTTATCAACATGGGAGTGGGCAAATATGCTCGTTTTATACAAATATATGTATCTATTTATTATTAGAAATCAATTAACAACACAACAGCATGGAGAACCCATTTACATTCACATATCTGGAGGTCAGAGAGTCAAGGGACCCTTTTGAAAATGGCTATTCCAGTTATTCCTCGCCAAAATGTAGCTACGTTTGGAGTGTTATTTAGCCTCCTTAGCGACAAGCTAGTATGACATGGCTGGTACCGATGGATTCTTTAGGTTTTCTAGTTTCATATGATGCCAGTATCTTCATTCATTCTAGCTTTAAAACCCAACCGAAAACCTTGGGTTGTGATCCCGCTACAACCTAACAAAATGCAAATTGCGTTAATTCATTAAAACAAATTTGCGTTAACGTGTTATTATCGTGTTAATTACTGTATCTTCCTAACCAATGACGCATTGCGTTGCGTTAGGGGTGCACTCCTGGGATCTACAAGCAGAAAATGTCTCAAATTTAGCTTTGATTTATCATGTGTAAACTTTGAAACGGGCGTTACATTGGCAGCTGTTGGACAAGATAATAAAACAGTGAAGGCGCTCTCTTCTTAGTCACGCCACATCATGTTTCCACAAACACTAGCCAGTCACTAACTTTCTCTTATTTTCAACCTCCTCAACCTCCTTTGTTATTTCAACTAAGCTAGCTAATGCAACTTGTAGGGCTTTTCCATTGGCACTTTTGGCCGTGCCGGGTCAAACCACGGAGCGCTGATTTGCGTTCCCATTACCAGTTTTAGCGCGCCGAGTTGTGCCAGGCATGGACCTTCTCCGGTGTCGGGCCAAAGTGCACTCGACCCGCCTCAAAGCGCGTTGCGGTGACGTCTCGGTGGCTGCGTCCAACCCACGACGACCCCCTAAAACAAGCGTGCTGCGAGATTCAACTCATGTCTGTGCAGGAGACCAGAAGGAAAGACGTCGTGTGTGTTCAGCTCTCAGTACTTTTGTAGCTTCTAACCGAATCTCTGTGGTTTGAAGTTTAGTTTCTTTCCTGCGTCCCTGTTTGTACTTTCAGATATTTTATTGTTTCGCTTTCAGCTGTTGGAGTCGTGTTAAGTTGCGGCTGATGAACATTTCCTGATTTTGCTGCTTCATAATAAAAGCTTTTTAAATAGGAAAATAACGGGGGACATTTATTGTGAAGAATTTATACGTAATGTGTTTATCCATCTATTTCACAGCCGTGTTGTAACGGAGCTGCAAATCCCTGCCGTGCTGTGCTGACGCTCCGAGCCGAGCCGAGCCAAGCCAGCCCATGTGAATGGAAAAAGGCTATTGGATAGCTTGTTATCAAACCTCGTGTTGCATAGCAATAACAACGATGATGTAATGCGTCTGTGCCCGTTGACCTCTGGCTCTCTGTCACTAGCAGCAGTCACAGCTGCATATTTGGTTCAAGCACAGGTGTCAAATGTGATCACAGCCAAAGAAAGAGTGACGCCTACAAAATATCTGGCATCGAGTAGAGGCAAGAAAGTACTATCAGACAACTACAATCCCAAAAGCTCTCTTGTGACCTCAACAATGACAGGACGTAAAGCCATGCTAAGCCAACATGATTAAGTACCTATAATACAGAAAAAAAGCATCAACAGAGGGAGGAAACTGTTATTGGCATTCCTCAATCGTGAACGTATCCAGACTCAAAACCATCAACAAGATTTAAGGGCGTCATTCCAGGCAGCATGTCAAGTACAAATGGTGGGAGGTGGAGGGGAGTGTTTAATACTTGAGTAGCTGCGTTAGTGTCTGCTGTACATGAGTACCTCCACACTCCCACTGATCCTTGACTTTAAACATTCAACGTCATTGGTTTTAGCCCAAGAACATAACATCCTGTGCCCTTTTCAAAGAGCGATGTAGCAATTTCAAGGCAACGTCTTGCAAAAACAATGTTTGAAACACTCTCGCAGCTCCCTTGACTGGTCCTCGTGAGCTGGTGGAAGCGGTTTGACACACAAGTTAGAGGCTTTACAGAATCACTGATCCGAGATCCCGCTCTATTTGTCAGCTCCTAAACGGTCGCAGTGGGATGTGTGCAAAGAAGAAATCCGACCTAGGACCAGTACATATGTCTGAAAATGCTCAGAGGCACCTCTGCAGAGCTATGCAGAAATTCTATTCGGCTATACTTACACCCAAAATACCCGTTTCAGCTTGGGTTGCACACATCATGTACCCCCGAGCTAGGATCTAAAATTAACACCATGTTGTACGAGTAGAAGATGAACATTGCTCTGCATTGAAATGTCATTCATGAAACTAGTGTTGTCAAAAATATCAAAGTATAGATACGTATTAGGGATGTTAATAATAGTTAACCGTTTAACCGCCATTAAGCATTGTAACCTATTAACGCTATCGGTAAAAACGGCTAAAAGAAATGTTAATAATTAATTAAAAAGCTGAGCGGCTCAGAGGAGCGGCCCGTCACTTTAAGGAGAAAAGCTGGTCCACCTTGACAGCCCACCTGCAGGATACAGGAAGTTGACTCCGGTCTCTCGAGCTCGCTTGAGCAGAGGAGTTGTAGCATTTATTTACCGACAAATAAACTGTACACACTGCTACAGCTACGTTCACAGAAATAAAACCACCGACAACCTCACACTCACCACTGCAACACACACACACGGTCTGTCGGTTACTCGTTAAAGTTACGCTGCGCTGACAGATTGTATGTGTGTGTGGCGGCGGCGAACACGAAGCCACCAGCAATGCAAGAGCTGCTAACGTAGCACAAACATACACACGGTCTGTCGGACACTCGCTAACGTTGCGCCGGGCAGACACACAGCTGACAACCTGCTAAACTGAACTAAATGTGCGGTGGAGACTTTTACTGGGAAAGTGGCTGCATGTCCACGACACTACACGCAGCATCGTGGCTGCTAAGTTAAAGCTCCCGGACGGTGAACTGGAGACAGTGAACGCAGCATCGTGGCTGCTACTCTCCTGACGGTGAACTGGAGACAGTGAACGCAGCATCGTGGCTGCTACTCTCCTGACGGTGAACTGGAGACAGTGAACGCAGCATCGTGGCTGCTACTCTCCTGACGGTGAACTGGAGACAGTGAACGCAGCATCTTTGGCTGCTACTCTCCTGACGGTGAACTGGAGACAGTGAACGCAGCATCTTTGGCTGCTACTCTCCTGACGGTGAACTGGAGACAGTGAACGCAGCATCGTGGCTGCTACTCTCCTGACGGTGAACTGGAGACAGTGAACGCAGCATCGTGGCTGCTACTCTCCTGACGGTGAACTGGAGACTCGGGTTGTCTGTTGTGCTCCTACACTGCAGCCGGAGCACTGCTGCATGCGAGGCACTAATCTTGTCTGTTAACGGTTAATAATTGTTAAGGGTTAATAATCTTTAACGAGGGTCGGTTATCGGTTCAGAATTTTTTTCAAAATTAGCATCCCTAATACATATCGATATTGAATATTTAAGCCTAACAATCAAATAAAGTCCTTTTTTGAAAACATAATACTACAAATACTTTCTGAACACTTTACAATGAGACCTGCAGAGACATAAAGTAGAAGGATGACGTCAAGAGTCACACCGTCTCCGCACAGCGCCGCAGCACTTTGTAACGATCAAACACACGTACACCACACGGCATCGGCCTCACTGACACGGAACAGAGCACAGAAATAGGCAAAACACCTCACGTCAATCTACCACTTCCAGAAATGTGAGATGAAGAGAGGAAATGTCCATTCATCATTGCCGCTGCCACGGTCGATCGTCCGACTGCACTTCATTGTGAATAATTGCTGACAAAATCTTAGGAGGCCCCGCAGAGGACCCTCCCCCGCCTCCCCGGTCCCCGTCACATCACATCATTCAGAAACCACTGGGGGGCTCCGTGCCTGACGAGCACACGCTTTCCTCATCTCCTATCTCAGCCTATTAGGAGCCATTCTCTGGAGCGACAGAGCAGACCTATCAGCCTCCCCTGTGCACATTTCTACACCAGACTCCCATCCCATGTAATTGCAGTGTAGACTTGGCTGGATCCAGCTGCCTTAATTTCTCATTTCATGTCATTTATGATCACTGGATCACTGGCAACGATACAATGATTGTCGTGCACATTATCTGGAGGAACAAGTTAGTTGTGATATGTTTGAGCTGGGCCCGGTGGCAAATACATCAAATGAAGGCCATCTAGAGACTAATGGGAGGTCTTAGTGGATGCAGTATAAAAACAATGATGCCCACCACCCACCATCACCCGCTAATGAAGCTGTCCATCAAACTAATGAGAGTTTTAATCATTGTTCACAGTAGTCTATCCACATGGTGCACAATCCATTACGCCGGACTGTCACCTTCATGGAGCTACAGAATAATCCGGATCCTCTCTGAAATGTCTTTCTGTTGGAAAAGTACAATTCACGCTCCCCTCTTTCTTTCTCGCCCTCTACTTCCACAGTTTTGCATGACACAGCTCAGCATTTGCACTTCATGGCATCTGAATATGCGCAATGTCACCGGTTACACTCGCTCACGCCATCTGCCGCTGTGCGTGAGAGTACTGTTAGCATCAGTTTTCAGGAAAAGGCAGGGCTGAAGGACAGAGGGCAACGCTCATTTACATACCCGAGAGCCACCCGAACTCATTAATGCATACTGTGACCAACCCAAAACATCAAATATGCACTACAGACCTGACCTACCCCAATGCTACGAAGGGCATCAAATTGTCTATTCAGGTAGAGAATAAATATGTGTGGTAGTGGAGGAGCGAGTTAATTAGAGTTATAATGTCAAATAAAGACACTGCTAGTGTGTCAAGGCCTGCTGATAGCAGATGACTGTCTGGAAAACACTTTCCTCCTCCGCTCAATAACTTACGACAAGGCCACAAAGAGGCGTGTGCGTGTGTGTGTGTGTGTGTGTGTGTGTGTGGCAGCGCTATGAATACACACCCAGAATATGGTGAACATACGCATAAGAGGCAGCACGTGATGTATTAACTTTATACTACATTGCAATCAATCTAATTCACAAGGTTCCCTCAGTCGCTTGATGACTACATGTGTATGTAAATGAATGACCTTTAAGCATATGGTTACAGACTAACATCACTCATCATTAACATGCTTTATAGGCAAGTAATTACTTCCTTCAACCACATGTTCGGGTTTCAGCCTTATTAATTATACCGACACGGGTCGTTCCGTTTGAAATACAACCTCACGTGGGCGGTGTGTTACTTCTAAACTTGGAATTCATTAGGAAAGTTGCTGCAGTCGACGCCAGCAGAGGAGCTCTAGTGAAGTTTGCCAAAGGCGGCTGTGGTGTTTCCAATTTTCGTTGCACTTTTGAGGACCGCTTTGATGAGTAACCATCTGTTGGGTAACTTTGTCAAATAAATGTCCATAAAACGTGCTATAAACATGAAACCTGAGGACTATCATTTTGCCTCACACAAGCCATTAAGTTTCTCATTGCCGTAGACAGAGAGGAACTCAAAAAGCCATCTCCATCTACAAAAAAAAACACTAATGAGATTTGGTGCCGTTTTCACAGCTTGAGGTAATTCATTGCAGTTCTTTTATGACTGCACTACCCCTGTTACATCTTTCCTGTCTTTTTGTTTCTTTGTTTTTCACTCACCCAGCTGGCATTCTACACCGAATGCCTCTCTGAGTGACGGCAGCTTTACACCTATCCTTCTTCATCAAATCAGTGAAAGGGGGAGTGTGAAAGGGTCTGTTGCAAAATGTCAGGTTTTCCAGGCGTCGTCTGATCAGACAAAAGACAGCCGGAAATGCAATTCGTGGCAAAAACCTGTAATCTATGTGAGGACATTCTACACTCGGATGACTCTGCTGGGATTTTTTTGACAGGACCGCAACTTAACAATAAAAGAAGACAATGATATTTTTTTTTTCCCTCGGGCTTGATGCAGCAGAGGCAGTGATCAAATGTTCAGTGCTTTGGCATCTGGAGATGTGTTCAGAAATTTAAGCAAACAAAATAAAACAAAGCATATAAAAGAAAACGCACGGCTTGGATTCCAAAAATGTGGCCCTGTGTTTTCATGCATTACATATTTGAGGTAGTCACATTCATAATCAATTATATTTATAGTAGATGTTTGTTTCAAATGCTATAAATAACTGAATAATATATACTGAAATAATGATGATTTATTCAATGCAATATATTGTGGCTATTGATATGTGCAGTATAATATAAAAGCACTCAAATCGTACTCTTACCAAGAAAGCAGTGACATTTGAAGCAACGCTGGAAAAGAATCCATACTAAAGACCCCTTTTTGCATACATTAGCCTAATTGAAGAGGGTAGAACATTATGTGAAAGCCTGTTGACATTTTCAAATGGCTGAGATATAAAAGCGTCTTCCCAAATTATGCAAATCTTGTCTTTATTTCCTATATTCAAGCTAGGAATCAACGGTGAGTCTGAAACAGTTGTGCCTTTGAGGAGAGACAATCTGCATTTGTATTTATTTTATATTGACTTGGAAATTAAATGTAAAAACAATTTAGCAGATACATAAACAGCGCTGGGAAGACAGATCTACGTGTTGAAGAAACTAGATGTGGAACAAAAATGATCGCAGCATGTTCCATGTACAGTAGCCGTTAGTGAGAGCTGTACATATATATATATATATATATATAGGTGATTGTTAAAGTAGGAATTAGGAGTCCATGTCACATGTGTGGGTGTATGCACGTGTGCATGCTGCACACTGCAGGAGTACAAATGTCCAAGCTCTTCTCGCTGTTAATGAAGCATTCACGGTGCGAGTAGTGTCTCTCTAATATACTGACAATTCCATGTTAACGCTGTGCACAGAATGATGGGAGCCACATCAAAATTGTAATCACAGTAATTTCCCTGAAACGCCCAACTGCATTTAACCCATCCTTGTAGCAGGAGCAGTAGGCAGCTTTTTCTGACCAATTAGAGAGCAGTTTCTTTGCTCACCAAACTTTTGGTCCGCTTGTAAATGATGCTGTGTGAACACAAGACAAACTCGAGGCACTATGCAACATGGTAACAATTTGGTCCCTGATTCGGACCAGAGCAAACAAACTACAGGTCTAAAAACGCCCTTAGCCAAGGGCAACCCCATCAGTGCCCAGGAGGTGAACTGGCACCTCTCCAGCTACCAGTCTTGGTCCATGCGGGGAGTTGAACTAGCATTCTCTTTGTTTTCCGTATTGTACCAAAAACGTAACGAAATGTGACCCAAAAACCGAGGTACGTACCTAACCGAACTGTCAATTTTGTGTACCGTTACACCCCTATTTCTAGGCAACAACAACAGTTACAGCTGTTATCTCATTGGTTGTGCTTTGAAAGGTCAGCGTCAATAATTTGAGCGCAGCGCTCGGTGGCAATTTGGAGCGGTGCGTCAAGCCTAGGGTAGCACTTCCGCCTTGTCAAGCGGAGTCGCTCTCCCCGTAGGGAAACAACGGCACAGCCAGCGCAGAGAGATTTTATCGCTGATCATGTGTGGGCGGCTTTAGATGCCAGTGGGTTCTGCCACACAGCTGGTGGAGAAAAGCTTAGCCTCTCGCTTTCAAAGTCCTGCTGTATTGATGAATGGCCGGCCATCGACCTGGAGGCTGCAGGTGGGGGCCGTTCTGAGAGAGGCGTGAGCTGTCCTACTTTAAGGTGCTCGTGAAATAGAGGTTAAACCACATAATAACACCCACTACGACATGCTGTGCAGATGCTGGTCTAGAGAACGGGCACGTTTTTTCATTCCGATTCGAGCCTTGGCTAATAGTATTAAAGCATGAGTAGTCTTGTCATGTCTACTTCAACTCTAATGGAGCTACTTTTAAAGCAAATAGCCTCCCGATATTCTTAATTCTGTTTAATATCTAATGTCAATGGCCAGGGAGGCTTTTCGTGAACAGAATTACAGAACACCACCAATATAGCCTCAGTAGCGTTTTAACATGCAGAGTTTGTCTGCTCATTAATGATGTATAGAGACAGCAAATCCTCCATGCTAAATGATATAATAGGCCTAACTCATTCTTGATCTTCTGGATAACCCCCTCCTTGAAGATTAATATATTTTTCGTATTTTTAATTATCGCGAGGATAAAATCTGTGTTTAACTCAAATGATTACCCAGACATGGTGTAAAACGTTCTGATGAGGTTCAGATAGAAACGCATGCCCTTTGTGTTGAGGCGGTAATGTACCGAATGCTTGAACAAACCACGCCGGGCTCAAACACTCTCAACTACAAGAATGGCTGAGTCATTAAACGTAATAGAGCTGACCTTCTCCTCTCATAACCTTTGGATGCTGAATAAACAAACATTATCATCCCTCAAGAGAGGTGGTAAGAATACAATCAGCTGCAGAAAAATACCCAATGCTTTATCCAAAAACAGTATCAGCATATTTTCACACTCGGACCCAAATAAGCTCAAAAGTCAGTGACATTCAGCTAAGTGTGGGAGAGCAGTAGTGCTAAACAAGGTTGCTAAACACTAGAAAATATATCAAGTAGGTCAATTTACACTGCTTGCTTCAACTTGTCACCGTTTCTCTGGGGAAAAGAATCCAAAAGAGTAGCTGACCAAAAGGTTTTACAACTTCTGAAAGCTGTCTAAAGCATTAGTTGTATGCAAAATTTAGCACAAGTAAACATGTAACCACCATGTCCTGGTTTGAATCCAGCGAGGGATCTGTGTTGCATGCAGAGGGCAACCTCCGGGTCTGAAAAGTGAAGCCTTAAACCTGCATTCTTTCTAACAACCAGCAGGGGGCGACTCCTCTGGTTGCAAAAAGAAGTCTGATTGTATAGAAGTCTATGAGAAAATGAGTCTACTTCTCTCTTGATTTATTACCTCAGTAAACATTGTAAACATGAGTTTATGGTCTCAATCTCTAGTTTCAAGTCTTCTTCAATACAGCATAATGTTCATTTAGTAAATGATGGTCCCATTTAGAGTTAAATAGACCATAAAGCAGGGGATGCTTTAGGGCGGGGCTACCTTGTAATTGGCATCTTACAACTTTAACCCTTTCACAGCGTGTTTTCAGTTCATGAAAGTTAATTGTAACATTTTGGTCATCTAAAAATGTCTTATTCAGCATTTGGTTGTGCTTTACTCCATCCTCTCGTGTCTCGTTCTGGTTGTAAAAAAACAAGATGGTGACGGCCAAAATGCCAAATTCGAGGGATTCAAAACGGCAGTCCACAAACCAATGGGTGACATCACGGTGACTACGTCCACTTCTTATATACAGTCTATAGTTGCATGTCATCCTTCTATCCTTCTCTCTCTGTTGTCACTTTACTATGAAACATAAAAAGGCACAAAACAATCCATGGTGAGCATGAAACCCTCAAGGATTATTCCCATTCAGCAGAGCTCTTTTCCATTATAAAGATTATTCCACATGTTTATATACTATGACTGTATAATAGACTGAAAGATCCTTTTGTTACACCAATTACATTAGACACATAGTTGTTTATTCGCTTTTTCTCTTGGTGAAGGATTTTATTTTGACGTAGCAGATCACTAATATGTGATGTGTCCTGATGACATCATTTCAAGTTGACACAGACACTATACGTACATAAGCCAACGTGCATACAGTTGGCATGAGTTAAATAGTTTACAGAAAACAGCAGTTGATGTTGAGAAAAGACGTTGTTATGCAGAGAGCATTGGCTGGTTGAATCAGCGTTAATGCACAACAGTATGTCCTTATACAGGATAATTAAACAGTGAAAGAATTACACAACGCTGCCATTGTTTTGTCTGTATCAGGGAGGGAAATAGTTTAACCAAGGCAATGAAGATGGATGCTATTACAGCATGATAAACTCACCTTTCATTGAAAAGAATGAGAACATGAACATTTCATTTGCATTTTAATGTATATTTAGCAGGGCTTAAAGGCAGTGACTGAACTGCTGATCGTGTCATGACAACTGAGGCGTCTCCATGACAACAGAGTCCATTTAATACAGGCCTACTGTACCTCTAATGCATGCATCCTGAGGAACGTCACCATCTCTCACACTCCCGTTGATTTGCACCGCATACACCAAAGATTAAACCGACAGCGCTGACGTCTGCTCCGTGTTGGTTGTGCCAGATCTAATCCAGGTAACCACAGTGGATCTAGCGTGCGTAATTGTGGTTTGACAATGTGAGTCACACACAAACTGGAGACTACAGATGGAGTTCTTTAACTCTATGAAATAGGCTGTAGGAAGCAGTTCATTCTAAATCTCACACAATTTGAATAAAAAGCTTCTTGTTCACGACAACCATTACTGAAAACTTTACAAAAGTAAAAAATTAAAGACACCTCGAAAAATACCTCTAGCAAAAAGAAATATATGGCGGCATTAGAATGGGCTTCTTCTCATTCACTCTTCCAATTTCCAGAGAGGAGCTGGACGTGACACTCTCTCCCATACACGAAGAGAAAATGAGAACGGCATGAATCGGGGCCACAGGCAGAAGTTGTGAGCCAGTTTTTATGGCTGCTCAGCATTTCTCTATATAAGCAGCCCCATAGCGCCACAGCAAAAGCTAAATGTAGTCCATTTAAATCCAAGGGGAAGCTCGTGAACTACCACATGAGGATACTAGTGAGTTCAGAGGATAGACAAGGTGGAAGATTGTTTGAGAGAGAACGAGATGTGGAAGCTGGATAGTGTGTGTTTTAGAAACTACTGTGAGGATATACCTCTAATACATGAAGTACTCCCATTTATTCCTTAACTTTTGCACTCGCTGGGATGAATGCAAATG